>NW_022475997.1:531902-556889 GCF_009193645.1 Aspergillus pseudonomiae
TTTTTGAAATTGTATCATCCAATCTTAACCAACGCTCCACCAAGCAGAGTTGTTCTGCGGATACCTCCGATTCCGTCCCTAGCGTTCTTGCATGGTATTGTGTCTGTACGAGAAATAGAGATGTACCTGACTATTCCCGAGTAGGTAATCGAGCAGTTGACCCCCGACGGGAGCAGCCATAGTAGGTGACCTGTTTGACTCGGGACTTGTCAACAACGTACAATGGAATCTGTAACGTACAGGATTTGTTATATGTCACGGTACTAATAACTAAGGTTCTGTTCACGGTTCATCAGTCGATCCGGAGAGAGCTACCAGGTGCCTGCTCGGTATTTGATTGGTTCCCGCCCAGTCAAAGTGTGGTATGAATTGACTGCCACTAGGCCGAGAAAGGCGAACTTGGCGAACATCGGAATTAATAATTCTCCTTGAAAAAATCAAATTCGGGCTTGGGGGAAAGTTACTCCTGACCAATTTTGGGACTAGGGCTAAAACTTTGGTAGGCTGCATCTGGCATGGACTCGGTCTATATCCGATCGATATGTCTCGTTGATATGCATATCGTAGTTTGTGCTCTGTACCCTTGGAAAACCTCACCTTTGCCACAGATGGACTGTCGTTCTATGGATGATGACCTCATACATTCGGGTCATCAAACGGCTCTACCGGCTTGAAAGATCTTTTTTCACATCCACTCGGCATACCGATCAGTTAAGGATCTTCCACACCTACCACTCAATTGGGTCATAGTTCCCAGACGGATGTCTCACTCTCTTCCTTTCCCTCCGATCCACCCAATAGAATCATCTTTTAGAACACGAAACGGTGGAATGGCTGTGCATCTTCCCCGTGAGGATCGACTATTAATATAGTCTCACGTTTTAAACTTAAGTTTCAGGGGTTCCTGGAAAGCGGAATGAAAAAGAAAACTTAAGCTTCAATTTGACAGCCAACGGTTTCTCCCTTTCCAGAATGTCACTCGTACTTTAATCTACCTTAATATCGATCTCATTTGTTCCCTCCCGGTCATGGAATGGATCCCATCCGATCTATCGGGGGCGTCCTGCATGGACCCATTGGTGGTCTTCCAATCCTTCGACCACTTGGCCACGTGCTTTAGTATCTTTGGTCTCCCCGAACACACTGACACCTCCGGACCTACTCTGACAGCGGAAAAAGAAGGCTATCGTTTGAACGTGAATAGCACTTTTGGAACTCTCGTCGGAGACTGCCTCAGACAGTACTGTGAAGTGCCAGATCCAGAGCTGGAAGGATGTGATTTAAATGGTTACCCTCCCAGCGACTATTACCGCGTGTTCACTCTCCCCAGACCAGAATTTGAGACCACGACCTGTAGGAGTGTCGATAATGATGTGAATCAAGATATTGGCGGTGTGGGGGTACATCTACCTGGAGGGTACTGTCTATTGACTTTTCACAAGACTTGCTAACAGCTATCGTCCCATGCAAATCACAGGTCTTGCTCTCATTCGCAATGCAGTCCGGCATCCTGCTATACGTCCATCTCGCTGTTCTCATACTGAAACTCATCCCCGCAATCACACGATGCATCCGTTGGTGTACGACGAGGGCACGATCCACGGCCAAGATTCAGTTCGGCCAGCACCACTTCTCGATCCTGAAGTCCATGCTGGTGGAGTTCCAAGAGGCTCAATGCTTCTTCATGCTCTCCTTCCAGTGCGCCGCCCTGATTGCTCTTGCGGCTGGCCCACAGGTTTTCGAGGCATCTAGCTTGTTGCAGCTACAGTCAAACATTTCCATGGTCAAAGTTGTTGCATTCATGGGTATCCTTCCTATCACGTACGGCTTATGGATAATCCACAGGATTGGCTTGCATTCATGGTATATCTCTGTGTGGTCTGCCATCACAATTGTGACGTCTAGCGTCACGCTGCATCAATGCAAGATGGAGCCTCGAGCAGACAATCTACAAGAGATCGCGACAGCAGATCGTCTCAACAAATGTGGTTTTTTCCCACCTCCTCTCGTATACTGTAGCTCGGATTCCGAGTTCGGGCCAAACTACAGCATTGTAAACGGTCTGACTTTCGGACTGCCCGACAATTACGCGAACTTCAGTTGCATTGCGATCTACGGATTCCTCCTTTTGAAACGTCTCGCCCCCTATCCCAAGCGATGGCTCGGCCAGAAGCCATGGTTTCAGGCAACTTACCACCTCGTCCAGCCGTGGCTAGTGTCCAGAGGAGTCAGAATTCTCTCTGGAACTTTGAATGTGATCATTGAGATCCTTCTCCTATTCGCCAACCTCCTCTATTCTTTCTTGGTTATAGCACGGAGTCTTCCGACGACCTCACTTGACTCGTGGAGTTTCGGTCAAATCATCGCCGTGACTATCTGGTCTCCCATCGTCAGCAAATATCTCTACTGGCTTTTGCGTACGTATCTTCCTTTTTCTTTCTCTGTACACCCGTATCCTTCTTTTACTTTAGGCTCATAACCGAAACAGTTGGCACGGACTCCTACTCCGCCATCCGATTCCCATCCCCCTACAAAATCATCCGAGTTAAAACAATCAACGAAGAAGACAAGCCCGACGATGAAGATCGTCTTTTCATTCACCTCCCCTCCACAAGCGACCTGAACATCAACCCGAACTCGAAAAAGTTCGTAGTCACCGACGTAGAATTGACTCCGGTTAATGACTCAAAGACGTCGTCGGTCAGTACGCGACATTCTCCATTCCCTGTCTAGATATATTTATTTTTGTATTACTATTATAAAATTCATGCTGGGTTTTTCAGGGGTGTTCTGGAGGATGCATGGCTGGTCAGGTTTTTGGCGTTCAGGTTATGTGAATCATGTCTGTACTGTTTTATACTTGTTAAACTGGGTGATGGAGGTGCGATTACTAGGTTAGACTAGATATACAGAGGATATATATGGATAGATAGGTATGTTAGCTGTATTGTATATTGCAGATTCCACTTGACCCTGATCTGCAATTGCGTGATCTGTCTCAGCCTTATCGATTGATGAGGATAGTCGTGTAGATCCTGTGTAAGCTTATTTGAGTGTTGTGGCGCATGGGCCATTAGATTAATTCAATGTCGGTGCTACTCGACTTTCTAGGCATGTTTTGGCTATGCATCTAGAAATGAAGAGGAATAGTGCCGCCTATGCGATGATCCTACGGGTCGGGATGGGGTCATTCGTAGTTGAAGCTCTAAAACTGAACTTACTACCTCTCAGATTCGGTTTAGACGATGAGATCTTGCTCCAGCTCATCTAGATGGTATAACAAATTGGTCGTCGCTCCAGTATAGCGTGCTTAAATGGATGACAGGAACCCACCATAGATATGTGCATGTGTATTTTGAACCATGTACAATGGTACATCGTCCTGGAAACAGACCGATCCATCAACCTATATTGTCCTTTAGACCAGGCAGTCAAAGTTTGATTAAGAATGATTGCTGATAAGTATATATACATGCTAATATAAACAAGCGTTTGCTAAGCAGTGGCCGGGGCACTATCGCCTGCCTCCGCCGACACCATGCCTTCTGATGATGGTGGATCTCCTGGGAGCCCTTGGGATGATTTTACCTCACCTATTGCAGAGTTCTCGTTTGCACCTTCCAGGGACTCTTCGTGGGACTTTGTTTCGTCAAGAAGGCCGTTTTCGCCGAGCCATACAATAGCTTCCATAACTTTTCGGTCGTCTTCGCCTTTTTGACGGTCGAGAAGCTGATTTCGTATGTTAGTCCAGTTCATGATAGAAACAAGAAAAAAAAAAAAAAGCTTACCGCTTGTAAAAGGCCTTTACGCCCCTTCTTCTCTACAGGTTTCGCCTTGGCCCCACGATCCGGCGCCTCGTGCAGAAACTTGCACTTGTCTCCACGCTGACACCGACCTGTTCGGGCAAAGTGTCGGCATAGCTTTTTCTTTGCTTCACGTGGAGGCGGAGCTACTCGTTCAGGGCCCTCACGGCGAGAGGTTGCCTCCTCAGGGGTGGAATCGCTCTCGCTGTCCTCCGAGTCTGAGGAAGAGAGGTCCGACCCGCTGGATGAAGTCCAGTCGCTGCTGTCGGAAAGATCCGAAGACACAGCAGCATCATCCTTAACATTCTCCATGACATCCTCCCCGTTCGGTTTGGATTCGGAAGTGGATGCTTGCCCAACATCATGGCTGGGCTCTGAACCCTGACCCGGAGTATGTCCTGAAGCGAGTAGATCACCCTGAGTCTCTGACGATCTCGTCTCCTGATCAGGACCTAGCTGGGCTTGAACTTCTTGTGTAGATGCACAAGTAACGTCTTTGTTAGCGTCCATCGATCCTCGTTGTAGTTCTTCGACTCTCATTCGAGCCCGCTCAGCATCGGCTTCCGCCTTTTCGACCTTTTTCTGCTCTTTCATGAGCTTCCGTCGCAGTTTATCAGCCTTCCGCTTCGCTTTCTCAGCTGCGTCTATCGGATCTGTAGGAGTTTGCTGATGGTCTTTCTGCGGTTTCTTCATCTCTTGCTTTCGCGCCTCTTTATGCCGCTGAGCTTCTTCCTTAGCTTTCTTCGCCTCTTCCATCGCCTTCTTCTTCTCCTCGACTTTCTCCTTAGTTGGGAACCGTTTCTTGCGCTCTTCAATCCATGCTGCAATTTCCGCATGAGACTGCAAGGTAGTAGTGCGTCCTTTAAATGTAAACTGCACGGCTGCCGCAGCACCAGCACCACCCTGTGCTAGCCTCGATTCTTCGTCTACATCATCTTCCTCTTCGCTAGACTCATGTTCCTCCGTCTTCGGTGTCAAGCCGAGTTGATTGTGCTTTCGTTTCTTCTTCTTCGGTTTTCTCGTAGCGTCAGCCGGCGGAGGTGGCTTGGACGGTAAAGGATTGCCGAAGCTAGGAACCGGAGGAGGCGCAGGAACCCGCGGGGTAATGTTCTGTGGCTTTCCAAACGCTGAAGCATGATCGCGCTTCATATGTGGCATGGCACCACCCCCTCTAGAAGCTTGGTTGCCGTAAGCATTGTATGGGCGGGGACCTCGCTGATTCCCATGTGGAGGCCCAGTGTACGCTCCTGCAGAGCCGGCATTATTGTATCCCCAATGCATGGGCGGGCCCATCATCGACGGTTGCACAGATTGGGGGGCGTTCTGGTGGCTTGGAGTAACGGAGTGATACGTCGGCGCCTGCTGAGCGGTAGATGGACCATAAGCTGAGTAGCCAGGTTGATGCTGGTACGAAGGTCCATGTGTTGGTGTAGGCTGTGGAAATGGTCGTGAAGGAGGAAATGAATTCGTGCTTTGAGGAACTTGGTAATTGGCGGTCCGCGAAGGCGTGAATTGCGGCGTCGGGATACTTTGTTGAGGGTTGGCCATGGGCTGACCTGCATAGCCAGAATAATTCATCGGGGCGTAGCCCATATTTGACGAATTCGTCGCATGGGGCATGTATGACCCTCCTCGACCTCCTCGATTTCCATACCCCCTACCCCGGCCTCTATTATGGCCGCCACGTCCGCCTCGCTGGCCATGATGGCCTGGGCCATACTGTGAGGGGAAAGTCGCAGGTTGGTTTTGGTTATACTGCGACTGCTGAGTGGGAGGAGGAGGCGGAGGGGGAAAAGAGAAGCCCTGGGAGTTCATCGTGAGAGGACCTCAGTAGACCTCCAAAGAGAATTAGCATCAACGCCATCCTCACAGCATCCTAGACATCTGGAAAAAAGTGCCGAGCTCATCAGATCAAGCAACTGAGGCGCTGTTGTTCCGTTCCGAGCACAAAAAGGGAAAGCGTAGAAGTCACGTGTGTCATGATCTGGTCGGCAAAAAATATCAGAGGTGATCCGCAGTCTGCGATTGGCCGGAATCAATTTATTGGTTTCTCAGAGGGATATTTCTATTATTATAATAAGTTCTCTGCTATCATAAATATGGAGGCATGAGTTATAATGCCTGCGAGTCGGAATATTGATGCTTGATCTGACAATGGAATTTACTCGTCGTGCTCTATCTTTTCGCCGTGGGACCAAATCGTATTGAAATAGAAGACTTTTTTTTTTATCTACCGCCAAATACCTACTAATTGAATTCACCATGTTCATTCTTGTCAGTCGCCTAAGACCTTTCGCTTACTTTGCAATGAAGCCTTTTCAGTTCCAAGGCAAAAGCTGACTAGTCCATACAGACTACCCTCTCCGATCTGATCCAGATCTCCCCAGAAGACTTCTCGAAGTATAGCTCTATCGCTATCGAGGACAATATCAATGAGAAGTACGCAAATAAAGTACGCACGGTTTCCTATCCGAAATGCCATGCTCGCTTGCGCAGCTTGTACTAACAGTAATCGTGTAAAGGTCATTCAAAAAGTTGGCCTGTGCATTGGATTCTACGACTTGTTGGAGTCCTCGGACGGTCTTATCGGTCATGGCACTGGTTTAGTCAATGTGAACGGTACATCCATGCTGAATCCCTGAAAGAGAGTCTATTCACTAATTGAGAGACAGTCAAGTTCCGCCTCATTGTGTTCCGCCCCTTTAAAGGAGAGATTATGTTGGGCAAGATCTCCAGCGCTACTGAACATGGTATTAAAAGTACGGCAAACTCAAATTGACCCCTGTGGTGCTTATACTGACCGATCACAGTTGCTGTAGAGTTTTTCAATGACATTCTCGTACCTCCAAACCTTCTTTTGGACGGCGCCAGATTGTGAGCTGCCTTGATATGCCCAGGGTTCTTAGTCATCTATGTTAACATGCTACAGTGATTATGCTGATCAGGTTTGGATCTGGGAAAACGAAGACGGCTCCACATTTTATTTTGATATCGGAGAAGTTGTCCGATTCCGCGTTGAGATAGAAGAGTGGCATGACCAAATACCCAACGCGCCAGATCTAGGAGATGCTGCCGCTCTCGAACGAAAGCCCCCGTATTCTATTATTGTATGAACTCTCTCCCCGGTGTCTCCTGACTTGCTTACTAACGATACCCCAGGGATCGATGCAAATGGCTGGTCTGGGACCTGTCTCTTGGTGGTAATGCTCCGAATGGGTCATGTGCATGCTTGACGTGAATCAGCAAGAATCACTTTTTTTGGTTCCCCTTACTTCCCGTGCTTATGTGATGAGATACCTTTTCTGATGGAATGGTTGGACTATGTATATTTCCATGGTTACACGAATAACGAAACTATCTTAACATCGAGATTTCAGTGATTGCTCACAAATCAACCAAATGACGACATTTGGCCGGAAATGGGAGATACATCGAGAGAATTCTGGAGCATTGGAGAAGGAGAGATCTGACCAAGACAGGATGATTTCCCCGCCAAATAGATCGCCATACTCAAATAGACCTTGTAGCTAATTGTATGCAGAGGACATAAAGTAAGGCTACTACTAGACTATCATTATCAATCGAATTCGGGTAGTGGCGGAGATAAAGAAAATTGCATTGACACCGCCACGGGAGGGGACAATCAACGGTTCACGGTGGAGTTGCACTCGGCGCTATGCCGGAAATCTTCACGGGGCCCGATCAGTCCCTGCCCTATCGTGCTTCAGCATGATTGATGTGCAACGTAAAAAAAACCTCTGTCCAAGCAACAGAATTTTTTTTCCCTCGGGTTTCAGGAGGAAAGGGGGGTAAAATTAGTTCTAGAGTCATCGTTAATAAATCCTAATTAATTTTAAAACCGGCTTCACCGATCTTACTCAGTTTGCCCTCGTATCAATTATAAATCAGTACCTGGTCACGACAACGGTACAAAAACCAGACTACTATTTATTAGATCTTCCTTCTCGCAGATTGTGACCTCATAGGCGCTTCTATCGGGCTTCCAGAAAGAAAAAAAAAACGTCGTCTTCCTGTACGAGTCTACTGTGTCGGATTCTTTTGGATCTTTTTCGTTCTTTTGCGATTTTATATAGAGATACACCACGCGATCACGTTCGCAGTCCCGTGACAATGACCAACTCGACCAACGGAGCCCCTGCTCAAGAGAAGCGCTTCGGCACTTTGGCCGTCCATTCCGGCGCTCACCATGACCCTACGACTGGCGCTGTTATTGCTCCTGTAGGTTCTCGCACGTTGCATGAATTGTTTCAGAGATGCTGACGGGTTGTGTAGATCTCCCTTTCCACCACTTTCGCTCAGACCAGTGTCGGCAGCCCTGTAGGTATCTACGAGTACACACGTAGCTCCAACCCCAACCGGTGAGTACCCAACTCGGAACGGATCTTGGTCTATGATTGATCTTCATGCTAATTACCGCTCAGCGATAACTTCGAAGAAGCCATTGCAGCTCTTGAGCACGCTAAATATGCCCTCGCATTCTCCTCTGGTTCCGCAACCACTGCGGTGATCCTTCAATCCCTCGCGGCCGGCTCGCACGTCGTCTCAGTTTCCGATGTCTATGGTGGAACTCACAGGTACTTCACAAAGGTTGCCAACGCCCATGGTGTGGATGTTTCATTCACCCCCACCATCGAGTCGGACGTGGAGAAGTTGATCCGTCCAGAGACCAAGCTCGTGTGGATCGAAACTCCCTCAAACCCAACTTTGGGATTGGTCGATATTGAGAAGGTTGCTGCCATTGCTCATCGCCATGGAATCGTCGTGGTGGTTGACAACACATTCATGAGTCCCTACGTCCAGAACCCTCTGGATCACGGTGCCGACATTGTCGTGCACTCCGTTACCAAGTATATCAACGGCCATTCGGTATGTTTCTCGCCCTTCTGCTTTTAGCGCAGAGTTATTTTTTTTTTTTTTGTTTTTTGTGAGTGGCCTGTTAGCTAACCACGAGATAGGATGTTTTGATGGGCGTCGCTGCGTTCAACTCCGATAGCTTAAAAGAGCGCCTTGGATTCCTCCAGAACGCCATTGGTGCTGTTCCTTCTCCCTTCGACTGCTGGCTCGCTCACCGTGGTCTTAAGACTCTCCACTTGCGTGCCCGCGAGGCCACCACTAACGCCACGGCTATCGCCAAGGCCCTCGAGGCTTCCCCCCATGTTATCTCCGTCAACTACCCCGGCATCGATTCTCATCCTCAGCGTGCGATTGCTGTCAAGCAGCACCGCCAGGGTATGGGTGGCGGTATGCTCAGCTTCCGCATCCAGGGTGGCGAGAAGGCTGCTCACCTTTTCTGCAAGTACACCAAGGTCTTCACCTTGGCCGAGAGTTTGGGTGGTGTGGAGAGTCTTTGCGAGGTTCCCGCTAGCATGACTCACGCCGGTATCCCCAAGGACCAGCGTGAGGCTGCTGGTGTCTTCGACGACCTGGTACGCATGAGCTGTGGTGTTGAGGATGCAGAGGATCTCCTGGCCGACGTTCTCCAGGCTCTTAAGAAAGCTGCCGCCTCCGGTGAACAGAACGGCACCGCTTAATTCAGTTAATTTAATAGAGAAATTAGAACCTTTCATAGAACAAGTTAACGACGACACGGATTACTCTTCACACAAACTTGCTTTCTGTCATGACAATTCAGCTCTCTTTCCTGGTCCTTCTCAGACAAGCCATATCTCATAAACTATATAAATGCCCCAATCAGTCCAGATAATATGAAAGATATATTGAACGTGCAAAGGAGTGGTTAGATACTAGTAAATGACTTGTGCCACAGCATCACCTAGACAGGCTTAGTCATCTATGGCAAAACCGCAAAAAATTTAGAGCACAATTGAAGGCTGAAGCAAGCCCCAAGACTATAGCTACTGAACATTTAAAAATTGGAGTCAGAGCCCCTGGAATATCTGTGCAAATCCTACGGTGTCTCCCGCAAAACCTTGTCTCCTCCAGATCTTGCTTGCGCCCTAAACCCTTATCAAACTACAACTATTCCGACACTATCTATGCGTGCCCCGCGCTTGTATTTTATATCGGCATAACTTCCAATAGCTTTTGGCTACATCTTAGTGGGGTCTGGTCGTGACAATCTTCACTGTCTGTGATAATGGCGTCCGCATTTAGCTTCGGCTTCGCTGGGGACGACATTGACATCGACGACTCGGAATTGAACACTGTTGATGAGGGGCATACATTCGTTGCGCAAAATAGTAGCAGCACACTCCCTGAACTGGTTCCGGCCCAGAGGCATGAATTGAGTGATTTGGTAGGTTCATCTTCATGTTGTTGTACCTTAACTGGCATTGATGTTTGGCCCTCGCCAATGGTACCTTATCCGGATGCGAAGGAACTTTCCAGCTCTAGTCCTTCTATTCAGATAAGAATACAATTCATGGGTTGAGCAATAAGACTGACCATGCTGTAGCTCTCAAGTCTCCCGTCTCAGGTTTCATTCAACAAACTCAACATTAGTACACCTCAGGATGATCAAACATCCGCAAGGACACCCACACTCGCTCGTCGCGAAGTGTTTGACATCCGTACCCAATTGATGGCAGAGGATACTGCCGATTATGCGAACGAAGAGCTGATCTCCGGACTTGAGAAAGGAGATATCACGCCCAACATCTATGAAGGCGGTTTCAAGACGTGGGAATGCTCAGTAGATCTCGCGAAGTTGGTTGCCAATGAAAACATACTATCTAACGCTGATGCGGGGGATCGACATATCATCGAGGTTAGTGTTACATCTGGCGTCTAATCTTAACCCCGTCTGTTGAACCAATTCCTGATAAAGAATCTCTAGCTTGGAGCTGGAACGGCGGTGCCGTCGCTTGCTCTGTTCGCGCAGTTACTGACCAACCCTGGGGGGTCGTCACGAGCTACTCGGTTCACGTTTGCGGACTACAACTCTGTTGTTCTTCGGTTGGTGACTTTGCCTAACCTGCTTCTGACTTGGAATTATATCGTCATGCGTCAGAAGTCGGATTCAGTTGCTGGGACGGAAGATCAGGTTGAGGAGGAGCTGGAGTTGGACATCACTCCGGAACTTCTAGAGGCTTTCCAGAAGGATCTTGCGGAACGGGGCATCTCTGTCGAATTTATCTCCGGTGCCTGGTCGCCCGCTTTCGTTGATTTGGCGTTCTCGTCGACTGAGAAGGCCAATGGCGGAACTTTAATTCTTGCTAGTGAAACGATATATTCCCCGGCGTCTTTGAGTGCGTTTTCGGAGACGTTGCTGGCTTTGCTCCATCGTCCTGTCCACGCAGGCGGGAGAAGTAGGGCTTTGTTGGCTGCGAAGAAAGTCTATTTCGGAGTCGGCGGTGGTGTGGACGAATTTTTGGAAGTATTTAATGCTGTCGGCGGGGATGGACTGGATGTGAGGGAGCGGCTGGATGTTAAGTCAGAAGGAGTGGGTAGAATAGTCCTGGAGATTGCGCCCAAAGGTCTCCAATAATGGTAGATAAACAGATATCGTGATGGAAGATCAACCTTGTCCGGGAACTATGTTATGGATTATGGGGTTTTCTTCCCGCGATAGGGTCAGGAATTCAATGAAACTGTCAACGAAACCTTGCACTGCCCTGTTATATGTACATTGTTTGACCCTGTCATGCCTACTACCGGCGTCTTGGAACATGAAAACGAAATCAATTTGTCTAATCATAGATAGAGACAACCTTGCCATCTTGCATCCGGGCAACACGGGCCTCTTCCTGCTCCCTGTTTTGGCGCTCATAGTGTGCGGTAACATGGCTCATATCCATAGCCGAGCCGGCAGGGACGTTGAAAGGAGGGGCGGCGTTGAAGCTGACCCTAGAGGGGGGAGGAAACAAGTCATATTAGCTTGTGGTCTGCAAGAGCAGGTGCGGTTATATGAGACATACTCGGGCTGCTTCAATTCGATAACGGCTCTAGGGCCCTGACTTTGGAACAAGTGGCGGTCATGGGCAGCCTTCTCCATTACGACAGTGCGAATGGCATTTCTCTCTTCGAAAATCTTCTCCGAAGGGGTCCACTTTTGGATGAGGCTGGAAATCCACGATTGCGATCCAGACTCCTCGGTGGACTTGCTCAGTCGGTAAAGGACGTAGGCAGAGGTGAAGGAGCCGACGGTGACGTAGAAGCTACGCTGTACAGGTCACAAAGATCCATGTTAGTCACAGCACCCAATTGGCGGGCAGCAGCCTACTGCTACCAGCGAAGATATCCAGTTGTAGAGGGGTCCAAGAGACGTACGCCGAAGCTCTCATTCACAGGCTCAGCATGGTGGTGAGCCGCGTGCGAGTCGAATCGCCGCTGGGGCTGATTGCGCAGCAGTAGCCGCGCGGAAGCAGCCGATCGCCTAGCGAAAAACATAGTGTGGAGGAAGACAATTGGCAGGGCCAAACGAATATGATGCCGTCCATTTGGAGGAAGAACGCAAGCTGGTGAGCGGTTCGAGGCGGATATCACGTGACAATTACTTGATGTGGCTTAGTGTCCTCACGGGACTTGGCGCCGGAACGCCGGTCACCTGCCAATGAGAAGCATGATTATTTTCCTTTCTCGAATCTACATCCTCTTGGTCGGTGACAACAAATATGCCGCTCAAACAGCCCAAAACGCTGCGGACTCCGAATAGAATGTAAGTCTCGCCTCGCTCGGATACTTTACAGGGAATCCCGGAGCATGGAACGAAATCTATTCGAAACCAGCGTTGGGGAGAAATGGCCTTAGTGGCATGGGTCTACACCACCATGTTGCCTCCTGCAACAAGTCGGCGGGTCGCTGCGTTGTCTTGACAGTAATGGTGGTTTTTCTTTACACCGCACTTGAAGGTGGTCCTGATGCACGACTAACTGCCTCATTCCGAGATGGCGCTCCCCACTGTTCCCCAGTCGCATGGTGTCAATTGGGCTGTGGTCCCTCCCAACTTATGCAGGCGTCTGAACGTTTGGCTATCAGAGGCGACATGTCATCGATCTGATTTTAGCGCTTTCGACCCACTCGTTACCTGCCTCCTCGACCGACTTTGACTGATTCCTCCGTCCTGTCATAGATGATAGTATTATGACTGTATGCAACATTTTTTTTTCCTTGTCGTTTTTTTTCTCCCTCATCTGCACGCTATGATTCATCCTGCCACCCTGGAAAAAACAGTGCTATTGATGCCCAATGCTCACTCATTGGGTGATACTCTCTCCCCATCTTGAAATGATCGGTCCACCTCTGTGTCCTCGTTTCGCGCGAGAAATGTATACTCTTTCCTTTCCTGCCTTTGTGATCCATGTTGAATGGGTATCAATTACTGTTCTAAGGTTCGGTCCGTTTGTTCGCCTTACCAGCCTCCTTGAGGCTGGATGCAATGCCTCCATTCTGCAGCGAGTTTCTTTTTTTGGGCGTGTTTTAGGATAGATTCTTAGCTGCGTATTTTTCACTGCCTCGCCTAATGTCTTAATTAGTTCCGATTCCTCAGAAATCCAAATTATTTATTTGACGAGTTGAGATCTGTCCTGTCCTGTCTTTCCAGAATTGTCTGCTTGCGTTCAGCGCAGGTATTTACCATCGGGCGTCTTGACTTCGTGGATTGCAACCATTTGCGCCCACTTCCAGGCTTCCCTGCTCTAGGGCGAATTTTCTTTCTCGCATTACTTTTTTCGTCCTGACTTTCTTCCCTGTATCTGTCGTGTGATCGTTTGACCCTTCGCCCCCCGTGCGAGTTGTCATCTTTTCTCCATATCAGATCGGAATATATCTTTGGCGCCGCTGAGCGCGTTTTCATGTATTGCTTCACACCCCAACCACCACCCAATTGCGTTTTTGCTAACAGGTTTTTTTAGCCTACTGGTAACACGTCTTTTTCCTTTTCTTGAACTTGGGCACGCATTATTTTTTCCATCATGGCCCCATCCAAGAAAGGAAAGGGCAAGTCCGGTAGCAAAAAAAATAATAAGAAGTCAAAGACCCAAGAGGAGCCAGAGAATCAAACACCGGCTGCACCTGATGTTACTATTCCTGAACCACAATCAGAGGAACAACAGCCTGCTGAACAACAATCTCAGGAGCCACAACTAGCTGAATCACAGCTGCAAGAACAACAACAACAACCCGAACAGCCATCTGGTCAAGCAGCGGAGCAAACAACTGACCAACAACCTGACCAACTCATAGAGCAGGCCTCAGAGCAACAGCCTGAGCAACCAATAGATCAATCATTAGATCAATCCCAAGACCAGCCTCCAGCAGAACAAGCAGATCAACAGCCCCCAGACCAGCAAGCGGAGCCACTGCAAGATCCATCATCGGAGCCACTGCAAGAACAACCACTTGATCAAGAACTGCAAGACCAACCGCCTCTTGACCAACAGTTGCAAGATCAACAGCTGTCAGAGGAACCACTCTTTGACCAACAGTCACAAGATCCACTACCACTTGATCAAGATCTGCAAGACCAACCGCTCCTTGACCAACAGCTGCAAGATCAACAATCTGATCTACAGCTGCAAGAGGAACAGCCAGAGAAGCAGCTGCAAGAACAGCAACAAGAACAAGAACAACAGCTGCAACTACAGCCAGAAGGAGCAATCGAAGCCGAGCCCCAACAATTGGAGGCTCCAGTGGAAAACTCAGTGGAAGCCCCAGTGGAACCCGAGTCACCGTCAGCACCCGAAGTTGCACCTGAAGTCGCAGCGGAAGTCGTAGCAGAAGTTGCCTCGGAGCCAGTCCCAGAGCCAGAGCCGGTGCCAGCGCAAGAGGTGGAGCAAGAACCACAGGCCATTGTGGAAGAAATTTCCACGGCCCCTGAACCCGAACAGCAACCCCAACCGCCGACCAATTCTGAAGAGGATGGTTCTGCCCAAGTGACTACCCCCGACCTCTCCTCAAGTCAGCAGCTAGACGCGAGTGATGTCCAGCGGGACCCCGAAGTACCTCAAGAATTGCACCAAGAGGAACTAGGCATACCAGAGCATCCAGTTGGGGAAGCCGCTGAAACTACTCCGGAGAATATCGACGTATCAAAGGAGCAAGTTGTCGAACCACCTGAGCCGACCCCAGTGACAGCACCACAAACCCCATTGTTCTCAACGGACCCAACCACGACTTCCGTAGAGACCCCATCTGCAACGGAGACTCAATTCGCTCAGTTTGCATCTCCCACAAAGACCGACGCACCAGAGATTGAGTCACACGCAACCCCTGTATCTGACCCCTCCTTTGAGGCAGTTGAGGCAGCGCCTACTTCCCCCGCCCGCCAAACTACCCCGCCTGTGTCCAAGCTGGCTTCTCCTGTGCCAAAGCACGCTTCTCCCATACCTAGGGCTGTTTCGCCTGTGCCTAGGGACGCTGCACCTACACCCGAAGCCGCTTCGCCGGCTCCTAAGCCCGCTTCACCTGTACCTCAGGCAGCCCCACTTATGGATGAAACCGTTTCGTCGATGCAGGAAGCCGAGCTTCCTGCGGAAGTCATCCCACCTGCACCAACACCTCCGCCGGTCGCTTCTGTATATCAAGAACCTCTGTCCATGCTACAGAATCCTTCACCAGTCCAGAAGATGGCCTCTCCTGTATCAAAGGCAGCATCGCCATTAACCAAGGTCGCCTCTCCCGTCCAGAAATCTGCATCACCAAAAGTTACCAGCCCCCTCGCCCGCCACGCTTATATGTCGCCGATGATATCCCCGCACGCGACGCCACACGCGACGCCGCCGGTACAGCCGGCAATGCACCCTATGCCCCCTATGCCTCCTCCGAGCACTGCTCCTAGCGTAGCTAGCTATGCTACAGCGTATTCCCCCGTCATGACCACTGCTGGGTTTATGCCCCAGTATGCCTTCTACCCCCCTGGCATGCAACCCACCCCCCGGAGCTCCATGGAGCCCAACACCGCGACAGCTTTCCAGCATTTGCGCGATCTGACTTATGCCAATGGGAATGGATTCTTCGCCCCTCAGAACGGACACCCCAATGGCCACAACGGCCATCACAAGGGCATGATGTCGCCTCCGGAGCATCCTGTCGAAGAACCAATTGAACTTCTGCAGAGAATTCAAGATGCCATCCCAGACATCAACCGCTTGTTGAGCAGTTACAGAAATACGAAGAGCAAGCTGCAAGCCCGCGAAGCTGAGTTTCAACAGATGAAGACCCAGCATGAGCAGGATTTGATGCACAAGGACTTTTACATTGAAGCTCTCCAGACGCAAATGAGGAAAACTGCCAATGAGGCTGCGGAAGAGTCCACCAAGTTGAAGAACACAATCAACGAACTCCGCATGGAGCTGGGCAATCTTGACGAGAAGCGGAAAGACCTCGAGGAGAAGTTGGAGGACTCCGAGAAGTCGAACGAGGAGCTGACACAGAACAAGCATGACCTTGAAGAGGAGGTCAGGACGCTTAACACCGACATGAAAGAAGCCCAAGAGGCTCATGAGAAGGAATGTGAGAGGCGCGAACAAGAGAAGGTGGACGCTCTTGCGACTCAAAAACGGGAAATGACCGAGTCTTTCGAAGAGATAAAGGCCGAGGATGAAAAAGCAGCAGCGGAAGCTTTGGCTGCTCGCGAGAAAGAGTTGCTTGACCAGCAAGAAGCAATGAAAAACGACTACGAAGATCAGAAACGACAGATGCAAGAAGCACATGATACATTGCAGTCAAACTTCGATGACAAGGTGAACGAATTAGAGTCCACCAAGACCGATCTCGAGAACAAGCACAAGGAACTCGAGGAGACTCGTGTGCAACATGCCCGTGAAGTTGAACTCCTCAACAACACCCATGCTGACCATGTTGCTGACATGGAGAGGCACTGGGCCGATGAGAGGGGCGAGTTGGAGCAGCGCATCACGGACAAGTGCGATGAACTCGCCCACTGTGAGCGCGAAAAACAGAAGGTTGAAGAGGATAATGTTGTCAAGGAGCAACAACTACAGGCAGCATCTGACGGCATGCGCCTCACCATTGATAATTTGGGCAAAGACTGCGATAGGTTGAGAAAGACCCTTCACAGCCTTGGAGAAGCCACTGACCTCAAGAGCACGAAGGGTGATCCATTCTTGTAAGTGTGACCTAGTGCATTGAGAATGTGTTTTAGTACTTGACTGTTTCAAAAATTTCCTTTTGTCTTCTTAATCTTCCAGACTGTCTTCTGTGTTGCCTTTACTACCGTTCTGGCCAGAACTGTGCCACGTTCATTTGTTTTCTTTTGTCCTTTTCGATTTTCCCTATAGAATTATGATCACGATGGTGACGAAGATTATGAGATGTCAATAATGCTATCAATTGTACCTGCTCTGATAAGAATTCTATAATCTAGTTTGGACTGCTTCGCCCAGCTTTCTCGTCTTATTGTTTCCTTGTCTAAGGAGCACTTTGCGTACCTTCCAATCGATCCTCCCAAGGATGTACTGTCCAAGATACCTCAGGAGCTACCATCCTTCCTTGATAATACCCCGGCATCGCGTGAACTGCGATCCGCATACGTTCAACATATCATCTCGAAGACTTTGACTTACCGAATCTTCCATCCGTTTCTTTTCACCTTGGGCAAGAGGTACGGTAAAGCGGACACTTTCTTCCAGATGCTCTCGATGGATATTCGACGCAAGTCCGTGAGACGTGAAGCCTTCTGGAGGCAGCAGACGCTGAAAGCCGCGTACACGACTTCCGATGCCAAGCAGTCGATCAACGTTGTGGCCGCTGTGATCGTTGACGAGATCATCGACCACCTCAAGCACTTCGCCGACCCTAAACACATGGACACCCTTCATACAAGCGTGCGAAAGATTGTCAAGTTGGCTGCTGAGACGTGGCGACTGGCTCGTGTCGAACGGGAACTCATCATGGCTTCTTTCCCGGCGCCTGACTCAGAAGGCACCTCAAATGAGATCTGGGAGGAATATGGAACCCCGAAAGAAGGCTGTGTCGGCTCCAAGGAGGACCCTACTCGTCACGTCATTCTACGGACTTTCCCTCGCATCATTCGGGAGGCAGCCCACGAAGATTTTGCAGAAGACGAGGAGAAAGCCCTCGCCTGTACTTATACTCAAGGCAGTGTTTTGTACTCCGACTCCCCAGTGGTTATGGCTCGACGCCAAGAGCTGGCAAGACGGTCCACGGACTCCCTAGTCGGTGGAGAGGAAAGGCCACGAAGCGAGTCGAGAGGGTCTTCACGTTCTGACGGAAAGCCCAACTCACCCAGGCGAGGTAAAGCAAGCTTTGATACCGTGTAGAGTGAGTAGGGTGCATTGGAAGACGTGAGCGCTGCAGAAGGTGTAAAGGCTAAGCACTATAGAGCTACCAGCTGTTGGCTGTACATGAAAAGCTTGAGTTACATTTCTGGGAAAGGGTTGTCTTGATTATTCCAGTGGGTTAAGTTATCTGAGCGCGGTGTTTTGGTTTGTTCACTCCTTTGTGACAATATACTTCTGTTCCGTTATAGGGCTGCTAAGCTCGAGAACAGAAAACATTTATCATTCTTTCATGCCCCCTTTCTGTTTCTCACTCTTACCCTTCTCTCTTTCTCTTCCTGTTTTTCTTCTTTCTTCCTTTTTCGTATAGCATTTGGTGGGAGTTTGAGCGTGTCTTTTTCTTCATCTTATTGTACTCCTTTCCTGCTTCCCTCCTTTCATTCCCTTCTTCTTCTTCCTTTTTGCCTTACTTCTTCCTGTTGATATTGTCTCCCTTGGGAGCTATCTCTTACTTACACTCTGCATCCTGCAGTGTTAACGGGTTTCATGATGTGTATCATTTGTCATGATGTATGCTCATCGGGATGATGACACTTTCTAATGTCAGTTGACGAAAATGATCTGGAGCCCCTTCTTTCATTTCCGATGACATTTGTATATATTTTCAATCGAGACTATAGCATATTGCCTTGATATCAATGGTCAGCGATATCGGACTGACTGTGCATTTAGTTCCCTACCGTCCGGCGTCGAGATCGCCCTGACCGCTATAGACTACAATCAGGAGGGGGAAAGAGCACAGCCACGCGTGACTAGGCCAGGATGGAGAACAGAAAATATCCGATTTTAGTTTTTAAAGCTTGTTCCGACCTCCAAGTCGCATTCTCGCGCAGCAAGCCTGGACTGGACCGAAACATCGTGCACAGCCTCAGGCAGGGCTGATTGCATGACTAACCCAACCAACACGATGCACGGAGCATAATTGGTCGATATGGATCGATGATCGATGTACCCTGGGCGCTTCCTCAGGGTTACTCTGGTCAAGATGCTTCTCCTGTGTCGTAGGTAGTTGGTATTGAGGTAAGTTAATCGTGGCGCAGTCATTTCACAGCTAGAAATGTCTGCAACGAGAAGAATCATCACTCTATTCTGGTTAACCTTCTAGAGGGCCATTCACTGAGCAAGGGTTCTTGAATCGGTCTCTGGTTCCTATCCGCCCGTGCTATAGGTAAGAAACAGCGATATGAGTGGAGGTTTAGCATTTTTTTGTGGACCAGAGAGAGACCTTGGGAACCATAACTGACTGGTCTGTGGTTCATGATATCGAACACACATTTCCACGAACTTTTTTTTTTTTTTGGCCCTTCTCTCCTTTCATAGAGAGGGTAAAATGACTGAGAGGCGAGTGCATCAGATATTGAAGTAGATGGATAGTATATCGGAGTCCGACCCGATGAAGATTACCTTTTTCATTCCATTTTCCCTTCGTATCTTGATTGCGGAATGACCTTACTCAAGGATCAGCATCCTCCGGGTACTGAATATAGAACACCAAATGGGGCCGGGGGGCTTGACCCTCTCTTTTCCTCGCATCGGGCCACAGCACCAAATATTTTATGCCCATTTTAATTTGATGATCTATTGCTGACAGTGGAATCCTGTTTGCTGATTCGTGGCGAAAACCGAACGGTTACACTTTTTTTTTTTTTTTTTTTTTTTTTTTTTTTTTTTTTTTGTCGAAAAATCCCAGGTCCAAAGGGAACAGGAAAAGCCGTGTAGATAATGATAATCCTCCCTCTTACTGAATGGACCTAATGAGAACCCCACTTCGTTCTCACTGGCCAGCCACGCGCCCACACTTTCTTAACACCGGCGTCTGTTGAGTATGAGCGACTCCATCCTGTCAATTTAATTTCTTGAGAAATGACTTGAGTTAATGTCTCTCTCTCTCTGTCTTTGAGCAGACGGAAGAATGTGATCTTTCCCGTCAAAATAACAAATAAGTTATCATCTGGAGATCAATACTGGTTGTTATGTCCATTTATGTGTATGAGCCTCATTAAACAAAACAGCCTTGCAATCACGTTACACGCTCTCAAGAGGCTCTTTTTCGACGGGAAAAAAACACATGACGTGCCCTCTTCTCTCGTACTGTTTGTTTCCCTGCTCATTTGTGGCTCAGTCCTCATTTCAGCCGCAAGGCATCTTTTCCCAATTCTTCTTCTTCTTCCTCTTCCTCTTCGTTCCTCCGTCCTTTTCTTCTTTGGATTTAATCTGGCGCAATACTACGGGGAATTTTCCTACTCTATTTCTCCTCGATTTGGCTCGTGCTTACCCCTCTTTTTGCGGATTTGTATAGGTAGCCAAGACTCTTTCGCCATTATCCTCAACCAACCTTCTCGTTAATCTGCCCTACAAGGCGCCGTTACGCTTAAACTTGCCCCCCCTTTTTTTCCTTCTTAGTTTCTGCTTCCCATTACCATTAGCTCGATCCAAACTTTTGAATCCACGGTTCTGTCTGTTCCTCCGGTGGATTTTATATCGACCTCAATTATTTTCTTAACATTTTCCCCTGGCCCGTTGCCAGTAAAGGCAGTTTTGGAAGTCTGTCTACGTCATTGGTCGAGAATAAGCTGAATCGCGATCAAGAACGCCCGCAGAATGATTCCTGCGGTGGCCTAATCTAAACCGGCTGCTGTTGACCGATTCTACTTCTGCTACATCTATATACTCAATATATCTCATTGTCTTATTTTTCATAATTGCATAAACCGCCGCTTTGCTCATCGATGGCTTTCTAGACATGCGCCCTCAATTCTGGTTTCCATCTTTGTGAGCTCTACTGTACTAGCCAGAGGGACTGCGCGCACACGTTAGCAGAGTCATCCTGAACAGAGGAAAAGACTGCAGCATTCTTCCTATCTTTGACTTTGTGCCGGTTCACGCGAGAAAGAGGCATCGGATATTTGACTTGCCTACAACCATGTCGACACTATCGCCTCAGTTCGTCCCAAACGACTCACCCAACCCCGCAAAACTAAATGACGCTTCCTTTCCCGACCCTTATCTCTCGGCCCAGCTAGATCCCGAAGTGGCATCTTTCAGATCATCTGCAATCAGACTAACACCCGTGAGCGGCGAAGATCACGGCACGCGCGATCCTTCCTCTTCCCCTATAGGTTCGCATGTTCACAGTGACTCGCCCCGCGATGAGGCACACCCAGCTTCTTATTCTGAATACCTCAGCCCCGCGGACGATCTCTCCAGTGAGTTGAGCGTTCATACGTCGCCAAGCGCCGATTACCTGTCGGCAGCCTTCAGTACAGACCTATCTCCAGACTCGAATAGTTCGCAGCATGACGGAGGTTTACATCCAGGCATGCGCAGCACTGCCTTAGGCCCGAACGAGTTGAACTCTACACAGATGACTATGGATCCCTCTCAGCTACTCACTCCGAATCTGACCAACAAATCAAGTCTGTGTTCTGAGACGACCAGTATCAAGAGTCAGACTGGGTCTATTCCCTTGCAGAACCAACCGCAGGCACTCACTCTCATCACTGGGCCTCCCGATGAACGTCTGGATGTGCCCGTGGACCTTGGCTCTCCCAGGGCCAGAAGCCCAATTGTCAAAATTGAGAGTTTTTCCCGGGGTGATTCGCCGGTAAGAGATATGCGGCGACCAAGTCATTCTTCAACACACCTTTCTCCCGGCGGGCCATCGAGCGAATCCGACGAGGAAGCCGGGGTGGATAATGGCAGATATCTTGGAGCTGTGCAGTCTGTCTCGCGAAAACATGATGGATCCTGGATACCAAATGCGGCTACTGGCCACGCTGGTGTGGAGCCCACGTCCCGGGAAAATGTTTACGTGCCAAGCCCGAATGAGCTCGAGCTGCGGCGACAGTTGGATGAGAAGAATGAAGATATTCGATCTTGGTCGGCCTCCGTCAGTGTGGCGAATAGTGAGAATGGTGATGACCCAGCCCCACACAGGGGTCGCAAGCACACAGGTAACCGACGCAGAGCGAAGAGCGCCGGCGACCCTTCGCTCCAACAAGATTACTTCAACTTGAAAGTGGCTCTCATCCCTGGGCCAGGCGTCCTCGTCACAGAGAACAGCGAAGAGGAATACAGCGATCATGAATCGGACCTCGAGGGAACCGGCTCGGAGACCCCGGCTGCCAGTGTGAATGAGGCAAGATGGGCTTTGGAAGAACAAGAAACGCTGCATAGTCCTGAACAACTCAGTCCTGAAGGTGAAGAACCGTCACCTCATCAGTTCCTGGGGCGACCCCCTTGGCGAGATCTCATGCCGGTCCCTTCTCCGGACATGGCACGTACGCAGCCTTCGAGCTCAACTGCAGCCATGGTCGAGTATGAGAGACGTGCGAGGGACTTGGATACTGCTTCGCGCGCAGCAACTTGGGGCACCCGCGACGTCGATATTAATAGTCTCGTTGGTGCGGGGGGTTCCTTTGAAAGTTTGTCGATCAGCAACGACAAAAGCAGGAAACACGAGAGGCGGAGCAGTCTCCGCAAATTGTTGCACAGGAAATCGTCCAACAATCTTAAACCACCTAACAATCTCAAGCGGCATCTGTCAGATCTCTCTCTTGCGCTACCTGGCTCCGATGACCACAGCAAGGGTGACGAGTACAAGGGGTCTCACCAAAGGAAGAACAGCTTCCCGCATCGTAAACTGAGTCTTGGTCTTTCACCTAGGTCGCCTAGGTCTTCCAGGTCGCCTAGTTTGAGCACTGGAGGTGCCGTTATTGCCATAGCCGGGCAAATGGCCGCCATTGGTGGAAAGGATACCCTTCGGGCGGCATCCCCAAGCTCCACGAGCAACCCTTGGCCATCGCTCAAGGTCCGTGGACGAAGCAGAAGTGAAATACCGAGACCGTCAACACCTGGACTCATCGATCTGATGACAAGCCATGGTGGGCCCCCGGTTGCCAACATCGCATATTCACACTTACAGCCAGAACCTCGCAGCGCCCCACCAAACCAAACTCGACTCGGGCATAGCACCCGTGAAGATGATGAGAACGACTATAACATGGCTGATGATAGGGGATTGGTGATGGATCTTTCGGTTCAATCACGCCTCCCCGTGCCTACATTGGAAGGGTTCAGGACCCAGATCGCTCAGCTGAATCCCCGACTTCAGCCGGCACTACTTGACCGCTTTGCCAACGAGCAAGTTCGCCGCTACAAAAAACTGGTGGAAAACAAATTAACCCATACTTGTGCGGTTAGCCAGAAGGGCTGTGCTTCAGGCAAATTCTGCTTTGCCCAGGGCGGCGAAGCCCTACTGTTGGCGCCTCGTGCAGGCCCGCAGGACTCAGAAACCCCCCATACCCAATTCCAGATCCCTGGGCATGGAGAGGCAGGCGATGATTCTCAAGCCCTCGGAGAAAGTGCGGTCACCGCGGCACAGTTCCCTCCGGGGGTTCCTTTGCCGCCAGTCAAGCGGCTCCCAGCGGAGTTTGAATGCCCAATATGCTTCCAGGTGAAGAAGTTCCAAAAGCCATCAGATTGGACCAAGCATGTCCACGAAGATGTGCAGCCGTTCACCTGTACCTTTTCCCATTGTAACGAGCCCAAATCATTCAAACGAAAGGCTGATTGGGTACGGCATGAGAGCGAACGGCACAGACAGCTAGAATGGTGGACCTGTTCAGAGCCCGATTGCAACCATACTTGTTTTCGAAAGGATAATTTTGTACAGCATCTCGTCCGCGAGCACAAGATGCCAGAGCCCAAGGTAAAGAAAACGAAAGCCAAGGGATTATCCAAACATCCGGTGGATCCGAATTCACCCGAAATGCTGGCAGAGATCCAGCGCGAGCGCGAGATTGAGCAGCTCTGGAACCTTGTGGAGCAATGTCGACATGACAATCCGAAGGGGCCCAAGGATGAGCCGTGCCGGTTCTGCGGTAACGTCTGCAGCAGTTGGAAAAAGCTTACAGTGCATTTGGCCAAGCACATGGAACAGATCGCGATGCCCGTATTAGCTCTCGTCAACGAGCGGAACCTAGCGTCCAGCCTGGGACCAGATTCAACTGGCAAGGGTGATCTCGGCTCCGAGCCAGAGTCGATCTCGCGTGAAACCACCAGTTTTGCGCCCAGTCTGGACGGGATCCAAACTAGGACAGACATGCCCATAGGCTACACGCAGGCACCATTCCCAGGTCATGATGTTGGGCAGTCCGACGGGCTTGAGGTCCCTTTCAGCTCCACCGGCGTTCCCCACTTTACCACCATGTCAGGCGCGTTCATATCCGCCGAGCCGGAGCCGATGGACGCGTACGATGAGTATAGTGTGCAGGTGGGACTCCAGCCAGGGGGGGCCATGGACCAGTCGCGGCTCATGTCTATGCACCAGAACTCAGTGACATATCCTCCCCCTTTCAACGCCGGGCCGCGCCCTCGGGTCTCCCATCAGGATATGGGCGTATTACAAGAATCGTATAATTTCTCCATGTCCCCCACGGAGATGCAGCCGACCTATGACACCCGGTACATGTCAGAGAGTGGCTATGTCTGCCAAGGGACCATGGCACCCACCATGCCATTCACTGCGCCCGGGACGTACCCAGGTCAACTCTAGTAAACCGGTTTACCACTCGATCGATAGGGGACCGGGCCGTAACCGTCCGCCCCATCACATTTCTTTGATTCTTTTTGTATATGATACCCTAGCGCACTAGTTTGGCAGATCGTGGAGGAAATTTTCTATAATCTGATCTGAAACGGCTTTATTACTTTGGGATTCCATTACTTTCTTTTTCTCTCTTTTACTTTCAGCACCCCTGCGCATCGACCACACTATATGGGTGATTTTCTTGTTGGATCTCTGGAGACGATTGGTCTGCATTGAGATACCCGTAAACAATAGACGGTTTCCTCGACGGTCTTGTCTTGGCCTTGGATAACATGCGTGTCAGGTGATAACTGCGTTTTTACGCTCTGGTTCCAGCCGCTCGGCTTTAAAAAAA
>NW_022475997.1:556909-611098 GCF_009193645.1 Aspergillus pseudonomiae
AAAAAAAAAAAAAAAAAAAAAAAAAAAAAAAAAAAAAAAAAAAAGAAAGAAAAGAAAGAAATTTTCGTCTCTCTTTCATACTTTCTTTTCCCTTGGCGAATGTTTTAACTTTTTGACTTTGTTGGTGCTTACAGACATTTTGGACCCACGAATGATAGACGTTGAACTACGGACGCGGTGGAAGTGACTAACGATTTCTTCGCGGTATGTAGGAAGGAGGGACCTCCTATGAGAAATGGAGGGTCTCTGTGGTTGTATCCATGTATGTATGTATGTATGTATGTATGTAGCCAGAAGTATGAGTAGTCGCTCTCTGGAGAGCCCAAAAAGGACAGTTGCTCAATGGATGATGATTGGACTGGCAGGCGATGCACCTGGCCCAGAGAGAAAAGCACGAAGAACGGGGAATCTTGCAACTAGGCCACTAGGTACCGAGCTCGAAGGAGGTTGACCAGCGAGGGAATTTTAACCGGTAAACTGTCAGCCTGAAAAGGGAGAAAAAGAAATGAGACATCACACAGCCGGATGCACTCCCAAGGTCCCGGCGTGCGACACATCCCTGTTAATGTTATTCTGTTATAAATAGTATTCAGTAACCGTAATATTGCAGAACTGAGAGACCTTCCCGAGGGGTGATTTTTAGCTTCCGCGAAGGAAGAAATAAAATAAAATAAAACGAATCAAAAAGGAAGCTGTGGATGGGGAGGGAAACGACTCAAAGAATTAATGAGGCGAGTGAGGGGAGAGAAAAAAAAACTAAATAACAATCAACACGAGTTTGAAGGGGATCGACACAGTGGGATGGGGGTTGAGAGAGTTTTCAGTTGACGGGATACTTTGGGGGAGTTCGTCCGGTAAGGTTTTTGTTTCGAGGCCAACCTTCTGGGCGATGCTAAGACGACAAGGTTGGCTTTGACAGTGAAGTGGAGGTGGAAGGACATGGACCCTGAATTGAGAGGATGGCAGATGCACTCGTCGGACATTTGCTTATCTTTCGTGATATCCATATCCATCGTCCACCTGGGACGTACTTCCTCCTACTCATTTCCTCCTCGGACGTACAGATCGCAGCCAGGGATACACTCAATGGAATGAATTCTGTCCAGCTTTCCGAGGCAGCCAATCACACGGATGAATTTCCCATATATTTTGGATTCAGGGTCTAGGCTGATAACGTACGATTTCCACGATATCGGGTGGGAATGCAGATCCAATGAGACCGTCGACTAGTAAATAAGATTAGGTGGGTGTTGGAGTGATGTGCAGGAGTAATCATAATCATCAGCAATAATGAAATTGGGACGGCGTATATTCGCCCAGATTAGCCAGTATCATAAGTAGCGTCTCGTTAGTCGGTATGTGGTGTCCCTTTTTCTCGCATGATGAAGTCTTTTTGAGGGAACTTTGTCATCCTTACAGGCACAGCCACGCTGGTATCCGTGTGTTTATTGGCTCTCCTGCTGGTTGTCATGATGCCGATGGAGTTCTTCTCATTTTCCTTCATTTGCCAATCACGGACCACATACCACGCGTGCCATGGAGGCCCCCTTACATGACATTCCCTTCGTTCTCTCAAGAGAACGAAGTCCATTAGTCATGAACCTCATTCGTTTCAGCTGACGAATCCCGGGGAATCAATTCCCGATGTGGAGATTGACGGTGGGAGGGTCTCCGCCCTTTGCACACCCCTCCTCTGGAAAATGAAGTTGTACGTCCCGTCCGAGACGTCCATACCTTGGGAATGATGAGGCTGCAATTCCTCGCTGTCTAAGATCTAATCTATCTACATTCTACTCGTCCGATCCGACTATCCAGGGGTAGAGCTCTTTGTGCAATCAGTGACCGCATGCTAGGAGCCCGTATGTACATACATACCTGTACACGCCTCGCTCTCTCTCTGTGTGTACCTGGAGTCATATCTGCCGGAATGGGTCTGAGAAAGGAAGGGGATGGGGAGATAGTAGCTGAATGAGAGCAATATGTATGTACAGATATGCGACATGAACGCATGCCTTAGAGAGAGGGAAAAAAGAAAAGAAAAAAGAAAAAAGAAAAATGAAGGAGTAAAATTCTGTTTTCTGTCTTTGATGTATGACAGATCTTAGTGAAGGGTTGAGTCAAGTCACGTTAATTTCCCCTCCTCAGCTCTCAGGTCATCTCCCCTGCAACCCCAAACAAGAATAGTAGAGAATCAATCAACTTCCATGCTCTGGCAGATCCTTAATCCCCATTCCTCCAATACTCCTTATGCTTCCCAGCTTCAATGGACCTCTGCAGTCGAGTTCCCGTTCATTGGTCCCTTCGTATGGATGCACAGACAGTACGTACTTTTGGGTCACGGTGTTCTTCCTCCCCCCCCTCTCCTGTCCTGCCAATGTGGAAACCTTTCCTTTCTTTTTCTCTCTGAAGTTTGAACACGTTATCGCGTGGGGTTTTGCGATGGAGTTAGTGTCCACCCACCGGCCGTCGATCACATCGTCTATCCTTTCCCTTCTTCTCGGCCGTTGACATTGATGCTCCCTCTCGTCTTCCCTTGTCATTTTTTTTTATTAATTATATATAGGGAGTGTGTTAATTAACCTTGTTCTATTTAAAAACGGATCTTCTTCACAGTCACATCCTAGTCTATGTTTCATCTCAGAACTTACTCAGCCTCACTGCCCGACTTTTCTCATCGGCTTCCCTTTTTGACTATGTTTGGTCTCGTCTCAACTATCACCATTTCTACAAGAAGACCATTCTGACAGTGGATGGTGTCTACAAGCTATTATATTAGACTCATGGCCGGTGAAAGCTTCAAACACCTATATAAATCACTCTGCCACTCAATTCACGCGTTACCCTGACACATCCTCAATCCTCTGGCTTATCGGTATATCCAAGACGGGGAAGCGATTATCGGCAAGGTCAATTTAGACAGCTGACTTGGCAGCGATGAACGTATGTGACCGTCGTCCCATCTCGTTCAGTCTTAACTTAATTGTCAACCCTCCATGAAATCTTCCAGTAAACTAACTATACCCATGTGCTTTAGGAGCCTAACCCCAAAAGACTAGCTTGGGACAACTCCGGGGATATCCTCCAAGGCATGCTGGACCGGCAAGTCGCACCAGCCTCACCGCAGTTAGAGTACTCGTCGGATGGGCTTTTAGTCTCTGAGTACGCTCTAAGCGATCCAGCGTCTTTTCTAGGCCTGCAATTCGGTCCTGACTCTGCAGTAATCCCGCACAGCCATCTATCGATGCTCAACCAATGGCCACCACATCACCAGCAAACATCGTCACCGCCGCCTCAACCCAGCTTAGATGTTTCTCAGTACCATCACCCGCGGTTAAAGAGCAACCAAGATGCATGGAACCCGCTTCAAGTGACCGGCGTGCCGGTGAACACGTCACTATGGGGGTTCCCTAACGCTAATAACCTCCAGCAGACGTCTGAAGGTGGCCGCAAATATTCGACGGGGCAGTACAGCGCAACTTCCGAGAGTGACAGTCATTATAACGGCTTCCACCCCTCAGACTCGGGATACTGCAGTCACAGCTGTGCCACGCGGTCGGTCACCACGTCGTCTTACGCGGTTGACTCTGTCAGCAGCCCATTCTTAGCGCCGCATGAACATGAACAAGAAGATCGGTCGTCAATATTAGATCTCGGTCCATCCCACTGTGGCGACACAGTGGTCGATGCACTGGAGATGGCAGAATCATCATCTTTAATGTGTCATGATATGATTACATGTGATTACCCCAACTGCCCTTGGACGGGCAAGTGTCCATCCGATAAGAGGTATGCTTCCTCTCTTCGGCATGTTTGAACAAAATCATCATGCAGAAGAGCCATGAAGCTAATTAAGCAGCAGGAAGCATGAAGCGAGACATAGAAAGCTCTTCAAATGCGACGAGCCTGGCTGTACGCGGAAGGAAGGTTTCGGTACCATCAATGATCTTGCACGACATAAGAAGTGCGTCCACAAACAGGAGCCAGAGCGTGGCCCCAAAGTGCTGTACATGTGTTTCGGGCGTAACTGTCCACGCCGAGGCAAGGAATGGCCCCGGTTGGACAACTTCCGCCAGCATCTCTCCCGGATGCACAATGATGAGGATACAAATGAGCTACTGAAGAGGTAAGTTAGCTTGCCTATGGATACGTGAAAATAAAAAGCAAGCATTAACCTCGTCCAGGTCGCATGATTGGTATGAGTCTTGTGTAAAGCCACGAGTTGAGCCTTCATCCTTTGCCGACCACATCTCGGACGAGGTAACGGTTGCTGCTTCTGATTCAGAATATGTCAGGAGGGATTCGGGTCAGGACCTCTACAGTTTGCGATCTCCAGATACGCCTCTCTTTAGGCCATCTAATCAGCCGGGCCTCCAATCAAATAAGAACTCCCAGACTCAACGAAGATATTCTGCCTTGGACAGTACACCAAGGCTCCCTGCAAGAGATACTGCGCAGCGCCTTGAACTACCTGCTCTGACGACCCTCAACTTGAGCTCAAACACGGACCTAGAGCCTTCCAATTCTTCTCGGCTGGGACACGCCCAACCTGACAGAATGGAAAATATGGTATCCGAAATGGCTACTAACATGGTCAACGTCATGGCAAGTATGATGAACAGCAGTAGCAACGATAGTGGCAACAGTCAGCGCAGACATAGCCACCATATGGGCGACAAAGTAGAGTCACTTGAGCGGAATAGCGGACTGTCCGATGAGAAGCGGGAGATGATGCAGAAGATTCTATCTGCAGCTCTAGACCAGGTGTCCGGAAACCCAGAACCTAGTCAGGCTGATTCACAGACGGTGCCTGACAGTAAGTCCGACAAGAAAGGTTGGATACAATGCGAATTCTGCACGAAGCGCACGCGGTTGCGCTGTGAAATGAAGTAGGTGAACATACGGCGCTTTTATCTGCAATCAAGTCCTAACATTTCAACTTCAAGGAAACATAAGAAGCGCCATGAGCGACCATATGGTTGCACGTTCGAAAAATGCAGCAAGACCTTCGGTAGCAAAGCCGACTGGAAACGACACGAGAACTCCCAGCATTTCCCCTTGCAGAGTTGGCGCTGCACCCTTCCCGATGCCACGCAAGGGGATCAATCCTGCGCTCGCCTGTTCTATGACCAAGGAGAATATGCCCGTCACCTGAAAAAGCATCACCATGCAGAAGATAAAGAGGTGCAGACTGCACTCTCCAAGAACAGCATCGGTCCGCATGGACAGTCACAATTCTGGTGCGGCTTCTGTCGTGACATCATTCCACTAAAAGGTCAGGGCCTTGCTGCGTGGAATGAGCGCTTCAATCACATAGATACTGAACACTTCAAAAATGGCGAGCGGATCGAGGATTGGCTCCTCCCTTCGGGACATCTGACCAAGGGCCGAGAACGCGACGGAAAGGAACGAATCGGAACGCACGCAGATGGCGATGGTGAGCCTCCAGTAGACGATGTGAGCGATGATGATACTGTCGGGAGTATCTGTAACTCTGAGGGCGAGAACCCACGGGATGACACCCCGGTGGCGGCCCCAGAACAAGTACATAACCTTCCACTTCGCCAAGTGAACACTCATGTTCAAAACAACTCTCCTATGTTCAACCCTCTTCCCGATCAGACGAACTTACGAAAACGCAAATTCTCCGCCCCACAACCGTCTCTAGACTATTATATTCGGGCAGATATTCCGGCTATGGAGAAAAGATATAAGACCGATGATGCGATCCAATCCCATTATGGAAACCTCGTCTACTGCGTAAGTTATTCAGGTTCAGCTGGTTTGGGAGACGAAAGATAGGCTAACCTGAGAACAGTGTCAGTGTACGCAGGGTCCTTTTCCTTGGTCTTATACCGCACAATGCTTATATTGCCCTCATAGCTTCTGTGGCAGTTGTGGGAGTGAGCGCCAGCCTCTGCCTAATGGATATATAGAATCCTCTTAGAGGGTGCTGTACATACATATTGAGCCTACCAGGCTAGCTCTGAATGATATGAAAGTGACGTCAAAAGCTTACATTGACATACGGGGTATATACAATACAATGTGCACGTAGGATAAGATGAAAAGCCCTTATTTTTGGGTGCTCGTCAGCTCCCTAGCCTGCTTCTCCAGAGCCGCCACTTCTTCTGTGAGGGATTGTTAGGAGCAATGCGGGAGGTGTAAACGAATAGGAGAACTCCACAAACACGTACGATTCTTGGTATATTTCGACTCATCCATTTCAAGCTTCAGCCATGTCCAGTAAATCACTTGGTATGTGAAGATGGCTCCCAAGAAGACCTTGGCAAACGGACTTGCGAAGAGTTTGTACCGGGATACCTGGTTTGGGTTAGCCTTTATTTAAGCATGGTTATTTGACCTTCCAAACTTGAAGATACTATGAATATATCTTTGTTATGGAGACCTTGCCTTAGGCCCCATGGCTCAATTTATGATAGTATTAACAGCAAAGGCTGGGAAGCTTACCCCTTCTTTGAATGAACTGGATTCGTGGGCGTTCGAGTTGCTCCCGGTGGTGCTAAATGGTCTGCGAGATGGGAATGCAGTGGAGAGAAAACGTGACAGCGGGGGGCGAGTTGATGGCAGCCGGCGAAACATATTGAGAATGGAAAGAGATATTACCTGGTCAAGCTTCGTATGTACTGGGGTTAGCGGTAGTAGATTGAATCCTGTAGATATAAACATTTATATATATACAAGTTAGATTGAGTCGGGGATGGAAGAAGAATCGATGACTCAGCAGTCACATGACAAATAGGTCGCTAAAGCCGCATTCGGCAAGCGGCTCTGCATTAAATCATGATGGACAGGCGGGGAGGAGCCTAAGGACGATAAGCTTCGAGGACCTGGGGAAAGGTCGAGGTTCCTGACCGACTTATTTCTTCTTTCTTCCATCCTTTGGCACCTCGGGTTTGCGCCCTGGACTACGTCGAGATCCGGTCGGAGAGCGGTCAATATTGACCGAATCTATGCATCGAAAGCTGGAACTCTACTGTGACTAGGTTTACGGATGGTTTCAGTGGGCTCTACGTGGGTGGGAAGAGGGAGTGATGGTGCGGCAAAGGGACGACGGTTGAAGAGTTGAGCTGTTGTGATTTCGCATGACCAACGGAAAATTGACGGTACGGAATAGTGCTGCTGCGGTCGTGGAGCAAAATGGGCAAAATGACGCGGGTGAAGGCACGTGCACCGGGGCGCTAACCCCAAAGGAGGCCTAGCTGCGGCGCGGGTCTGTGGCTCGTGCCCCGGGAATGGCAGGACTAGCCGGACGGCCAGCTGTGGCTGGAGCAGGCCAGGCAAAAGGCGTGCGCGAGTCTTTCCGCCCTTCGATCTTCTTGTCCCACGCCCGTTTATTCGATGTTTGTTACTCGTGTGGCAGCGTGGATTTTGGCCCATTTGACCGTTTCATTTTTCGCTCGTTTCTGATTCTTGTGCGCCAGCCATCTCCTGTTCTTCTGTCACTGGATGCGATCGGGCCCTTTCCTTCCCGCACCGGCTTTTGTCGTGAGACTCACTGCGATTTCTCTCTCCCGGGGCCCTGCGCTTTGCGCTTCGCCGTAGTCCCGTGGTATATATAACCACCTCTTGTCCACGGGCGGCACGTCGTCCCCCCAACATTGATGTATCGTGTCTGCAGGGGAGCTTAGGTCTTTGTCTGGTTGCATGAGAAACAATACCATTGTCTTGTGCTGAATGGCAGTGTCTGCTTGGGTCTGTTTACTTTTCGTTTAAGGTGACAATACGTTCTACTTTTCCATTCACTCAGTTCCTGGTGAGTTCCATCGATATCCCTACATCCCCATCAGCCTCCCCGGGCGCGAATTTCTCGTGTCTTTCATGACCTATCACATGGCAATTTGCCTCAAATCACTCACATGGCGATCGTCAAAAGAGATCCAACCCCCAAGCCTTTTTGGCGCGATACCATGGCTCGTATGAAGCGCTCAATCGAAGAAATCGCCAACAAGTCCGATTCGGACGACGACGACTACAGCGACCACCCCCGCTCATCTCGCCGCTCCGCCTCGCGTTCTAAATCGAGGAAGAAAGCCAAGCCATCGAAGAAGAGGGCTCGTCGCCGTTCCGGCGATGACATTATCTCTGACGATGATGATTTCTTCAGTGAGGATGAGGAATTGTCTTACGACGAGTCGGAGGAAGAAGTTGATGACAACGCTCAGAGGAATGCGAGAGGCCTAGTAGCGCGAAGGGCAGCCACGAACCGACCACTTTATAACGAACCCGATTCAAGCAGCATCGAGGACGATGACAATGAAACAGAAGACACTTCACCAAAGAAACGCAAAACTGCCGTAGTCACGCTGAAATTGGGCGATGCGTTGAAGCGACAGCCGCAACAGGACCAAGGGAGCCGACGAGTCACCCGGCGTACACGAGGCGCGTCGGAAGACATTTACGCGCTCACCAACTCGGGTCGCCATGTGGAAACAGTCGAACGAGGTACACATAGCCCAGAGGCCGAAGTAATACGACCAAATCGCCGCGGATCTCGCTCATCGAAGCAGGTCCCCACAGTTATGGAGGAGGATGAAGATACTCAGGAGAAGCAGGAAGAGTATATTGAAGAGACCACGGATATCAAAGGCTCTCAGATCGAGATTATGGAAAGTGCGCACGCCAGCTTCGAAGAAGGGCCCATATCCGCCGGGGATGGCCTGCAGGGAGCGGCAGATGCTGACGAGGGATTTGTGCCCGAGTCTGAGAACGAAGATGCTGAGCACGAAGATGACGATGAAGACGAGGGCCCAGTAACCCGGAGAAGAACTCGTCCAAATAGAGGCCAGCAAATCGAGGAGCCCGAGCAGCCAGATGAAGAAGAAGCCTCGGGGCCTCGTCGCTCCAGCCGAAAAAAGCCGAAGAGTTCTCAACGGAAACGATCAAACGATGAGGAGAGCGACTTTGAACCCGAAGAAGAAGACTCAAACGATGATGATGAGGTATCCCAGACCGGAAAATCCAACGGCTCTCCCCGTAAAGCCAGTCAAGCACGCGATGATGAAGAGGACAGCACCGCCGGCCGGCGTCCTGGTCTTCGCAAAAGGGCGTCTCGATCTCGTGGGCAATCCGAAGCGGCGGCTGATATTGCAGAGGAACTCGCCGAAGAACTTGAGGATCTGAGGGGTGGCCGACCTCGTAGAAGGTTGCAGGCGGATATTGTGTATGAAAAACCTCGGCGCAGCCGCAAGGATGTGGATTATCGAATCATACGACCGGATCTAATTCTACCGATTGAAGAAGCTGAGAACGAGGTTAATGAGTCTCCCTCGCGCCGTGGTGGCCGCGGGGGTGGAGGCGGCAGTAGCTGGCAACGCACCCTATTCCCGACATATGGGCCTTTCGGAGGCGGCGGCCCGGCTGCAATTCTGGCTCCGCCGGGAGCACCTGCTGCGACTGGAGGCGTTGACAGTGATAGCAGCGATGATGAAGGGTTGCATCACCCGCGTGGCTCTGTTGCCGGTGTAGGGTCCGCTCTTGGGCCGCATGGCGCTGGTCTTCTCCCCGGCCAGACCCAAACACACGATGCTACACAGGGTCTCTCAGGGACACCGGCAAACCTGGGCAAAGTCAAGGATAAGCAGGCGCTTGCGGATGCAGACCCGTTAGGAGTGGATATGAGCGTCAATTTCGACAGTGTTGGAGGCTTGCAGGGACATATTGATCAGTTAAAGGAAATGGTGTCTCTTCCTCTGCTATACCCGGAGATCTTCCAGCGTTTCCACATCGTGCCGCCTAGAGGAGTTCTCTTTCACGGTCCCCCTGGAACGGGTAAAACTCTTCTGGCCAGGGCCTTGGCGAACAGTGTCAGTTCCGAGGGCCGTAAAGTCACATTCTACATGAGAAAAGGAGCTGATGCGCTAAGCAAATGGGTGGGTGAGGCTGAAAGGCAGCTGCGACTGCTATTCGAGGAAGCTCGTAAAACACAACCTAGCATTATCTTTTTTGACGAAATTGACGGTGAGTGAACAACCCCTCAAGAGTGCGTTCTTGCAACACTACTGACTTGTCTACCTCCAGGTCTGGCTCCTGTGAGATCAAGCAAACAGGAACAGATCCATGCGTCTATTGTCTCTACTCTGCTAGCGTTGATGGATGGTATGGATGGCCGTGGTCAGGTCATTGTTATTGGTGCCACTAATCGACCGGACTCGATTGACCCTGCTCTACGCCGTCCGGGTCGTTTTGATCGAGAGTTCTACTTTCCCCTACCGAATTCCGAAGGTCGGCGCGCTATTCTCGACATCCATACTAAGGGCTGGGATCCGCCCATTCCAGGACATATAAAGGATGAGCTGGCTGAGATCACCAAGGGCTATGGAGGAGCTGACCTTCGTGCTCTTTGCACAGAAGCCGCCCTGAACGCGGTACAAAGAAGATACCCCCAGATTTACAAATCCGATAAGAAGCTTCTTATCGATCCGAAGAACATCAATGTCACCCCGAAGGACTTCATGCTCGCCATCAAGAAGATGGTCCCATCATCGGAGAGGTCCACTTCATCTGGCGCCTCGCCACTCCCTAAGGAAGTTGAATCCTTACTTCGTCATCCTCTGGCGGACATTAAAGCTCTGCTCTCCGAAATTCTTCCACAAAGAAAGCGGCTTACTGCTCTGGAAGAAGCACAATTTGAGGAGCCCGAGGGCGCTGGAAGCTTCCAAAGCGAGCAGATGCAGCAAGAATTCGACAGGTCGCGAGTTTTCAGGCCCAGGATGCTGCTTCGCGGACTAATGGGCATGGGCCAACAGTATCTGGCGGCTGCCATTTTGCATTACTTTGAAGGACTGCACGTGCAATCGTTCGATTTGCCTACTCTCCTCAGCGATTCGACTCGGTCTCCGGAAGCAGCTGTCATACAGCTCTTTGCAGAGGTCAAGAGGCATAGGCCAAGTGTGATTTACATTCCCAACATAGAAACTTGGTCCGAAACTGTTGGGCAAGCCGTGCTCTCCACCTTCTTGGGTTTGCTGCGGTCGATCCCTCCCACCGATCCTGTCTTGCTACTCGGAGTCCAGGAGCTAACTGGTGACGAACCGGACACCGGGTTGCTACGGCAAATGTTTGGGTTCTCTAAGAGAAACTTCTACGACCTGAAAGCGCCAGGAAATGAAGCGCGGTACGAGTATTTCAGCAAGGTGGTTGAGTACATCAAAACCTCGCCAGCGCATTTTCCGGATCCTGAAAACCGTAAGAAGAGGGAACTCGAAACTCTGGAGGTTGCACCTCCGCCTCCAACAAAACCCGCAACGCCGCTCACCAAGGAGCAGCTAAAAGCCCAGAAAAAGAAAGATCACCAAACGCTGAATCTTCTGAAGATTAGAATCCAGCCTATCATGGATCAGATCAAGAAGTACAAACGGTTCAGAACCGGTGTGATCGATGAGTCTCAGATCCGGTACCTCTGGGAAGAAGAGGATCCGAATACCGTCACAAGCGATCTACCGATTGAACAGCGGACTACTTTCCGGCCGTTCGAAAAGGCTTATGACAAACACGGCGTCCCGGGACTCTGGGAAACCGTGTCGGGTAAATTCTTTTACAATATGGAAATCGTTACCATCGAGAAGCGCCTCTCCAATGGATATTACAAACGGCCCAGTGACTTCCTGGCGGATATAAAACGACTGGCCAAAGATGCACGACAAACTGGCGATCAAGAGAGAATCTTGAGGGCCAACGAGCTTCTGTCTAACGTTGAAGTTGATATTTCCACCATCGAGCAGGCTGAACCGCAGCTCGTCGCAGAATGCGAGAATGTCTACATTCGGGAATTGGAAAGGGAGAAGCTCGCAGCTGAAAAGGCTAAGAGGGCCGAGGAAGCGGAAAAGGGAGGCTTTTTGGGTCATACAGCGAACCATAATGTACCGCATGGTAATACTGAGTCCGGTCCTTCGAGTGGCCCTGTGGTGTTAGGCGAGACATTCCCCGCCCTCCCTCCCAAAGAACAGGTCAGACCGGTGACACCGACACGGCAATCAACGGCAAGCTTCTTGACAAACGGCTACCATCAAAGCGGAGGCTCAGATCTTAATGATCTAAGCGGCCATGGACCGACAAGCAACGGTTCACATGAGTCGAGGCCAGATGGGGACGGCGATGTCTACATGACTAATTCGGAAGATCACTCGGGCACAAGAGACACACAGGGCAGTTCATTTGGGCCATCTGCACAACCAAAGCCACCATATTCCCACACAGCGCCTTCCCAGCAGATACGACGTGAATCAGGTCTCTCAAGCTTCTCGCAGAAGGGGCCAATGACTCCAATGGCTCCGGGATCTCAGCCACACGATTATACCAACGAAGCTTCTACTACGCAGACAACTTCAGGCCAAAAATCGTCGGATCAATCATCTCTCCGACCAAACTATACGCAAAGTCCCATAGTAGGTCAAGCAATAAGGCACGATTTCCCTGACCTTACCCAGTACCCAGACCGGGTGGGATTAGAAGAGCATCTACCAGACACACAGCAAGGTGACAGCAGCCAGCCGTCACCAAGGCCCCGTGATTCCCTCCCCGGAAACGCAGATTCGCAGCCCGAACACCTTGTGAATGGCAGTCAGTCGCAACCAAAAACACAACCACCCGTGCCTCTTTTCGATGAATCTACGAAGCCGTCATCTCATCCGCCAGCTAATCTCCATTCGATACTGAACGATGAGGACCGCTCACCAAAGCTAATTGTGGACCTTGAGTACGTCCAAAATCTACACGAGCAGCTCACCCAGCGGACGAGTGGTTGCTCGGTGGAGCAGCTTGAGCAGATCAACACTAGCCTAATGGATTATCTGTGGCGCACGCGGGGTGAATGGAACCGCAGCAAAGTGGCCGCTGGCATCCGGGACTCATTCAATGAGATCCTCGAAGACATGCAGGCAATGCAAGATATTGGCCCTATCAGTCAAAGGACGAAGGACCAGTTGGGTTCATCATTCGAACACCTGTAACCATGCTGCTGCCCACGTTAAGAGAAGGAGATCCCTTAATTCACTTCTTCCCTTGCCTTCACCCCTTAATCTCTCTCCCTCATCCTCTCTCTTTCTCCATCTCCTTTCTTTCCTACCCACTATCTTCTTCTCTTGGTATAGGGTTGAATTAGGGGTGTTTGTGTTTTTTGACAATGGACTTGTGTAATGAAGTCAATGCTGGCTCTAGGACTCTTTTCTTTTCTTTTACCCTCTTGTCTCTTCTACCCTCAAACTATACCTATCGTGTTTTACATTTCTTATCTTGCTCATCATCTACGGAATGGCTGTTCTGAAAGCCTGCAAAGTGTTTCTTTTTGGTTGGTACTACGGATTCTAAGGGCCGTGTTTTTTTTCCTTTTATGCGAACGTGGACTCGTGCATGTATGCTTTAAGGCATTTCATTTGCTTCAAATTTGTAGACAAGCTTGTAGATAAAATGCATCGGACACCAAAGCATCATTGATTAGGGAGTAGAATTGAGTAAATAGATCCCAGAGAATTGAACCGTATGCAGTGAACATGTGACGCGGCCAAGACACCAGCCTGTCCTTTCCCGAAGGAGCGCGATCATCACCGCCTCGCCAGATTTCCTGCGGCAAGAACACTACGAGTATCTCTCCCTCCCTCATACAACTCCGACATTGTGCTGCTTATTGTCGCGCACAATTTTTAATTGCAACACTCTTTGCAGATAGCGCTGCAAAGGCTTTACACGACACCCAGCGACGATATTATGACCCCAGCCTAAATACTCCCCGCCAACATTTAAACTCCGTTCGATAGCTATTCCAGGACAACCATAGTTGTCCTATACAACGCCATGGTAAATTGGCTCAGTCTCGCCGTGCCGTTCGCCTACCTAGGCGTCCTGATCGGCTCCCTAGCAACCTTCTCCTCATTATACCGCAAGCGCAAAGCCCGTATGTTCAGCACCGTTTTGAAAAAGCCACGTTCATCAGTATACTAACCAACAACGTTTAGAAAAGGCGTACTCTCTAGAACCATGGTTCCCTGCTCACCTGCAACGAGATATCTACTTCTCCCTTCTTCACATTGACCCGCCTGCCACCTCTTCTAAGGAGAAGAAGGCGCCCGCTGTACCTGAGTCGGTGCTTAAGGCTGCGCTTTTGAGACGTGCAGAGGAGGATATCAAGCGGGTTTTGGCCCTGCGTAGTCAGAAGCAGGCTTTATCTGTGCTGCTTCAGCGCGGTAGTGTGGGTGATGATCTGTGGCAACGGTTTCAGAGGGCGGAGAAGGAGATGGAGGATGAGGTTCGCGATGTTGTTTCTGAGGTTGGTTTTTCTCTCTTTGTGCTTCGCTTTGGGGCATCTTGAGGATGTGGTCACTAAATGGTTCGAATATAGGCCAACGCATATGTACCCGGTTGGGGCCAAACGATTTTCCAGTCTGCCAATGAAATGATGAACAACACCCTCTACCGCGAGCGCATCGCTGAACAGCAGGCTAAGCTGGACGAGGAGCGTCAATGGTGGGAAAAGAGGAGAGCCAGCATCAAGGAAGGCTTCATGAAGGAATTGGACGCCGAGGACTCTACTTCGACCGCACCTTCACAGAAAACCGAAGCTCCGACCGACACGACTCCTACCACGACCAGCAACTCCACCCCTGCAACAAAGACCCCCGAGTCATCTGGTGCGCCGTCCTCCGTAACTGGAAGCGATGACGATGCTGTTTTGGTCGAGGCTGATGAGCAGGCTGGGAGTCCAGCGTCCCCAAGCAAGAAGAAGAAGAAGGGCAAGAAATAATGGTTTCACGCTCGTGTTTCTCTCTCTTCGATTTTATTCATGCATTAAAAGATACTCTTACACTTTTTCCATCATACGCATCTGTACTTTGTGCTCAATATAACTTGGTGTTAAAAGAGAGACAAGTGGTGTTTCTTGGCTGGTTACCTTTGCGCGACACTTCTCTCTTCTTGGCGAGAAAGTATACCCTGGGCGAAACAGCCCGTTATTGTAACATAAATGTCAATCTTCCACCCTGTCACGAAAACAGCCCGCCAGGTTTTCTGCTGTAATGTATGTTCACACTCGAACAAGATGAGGAACTTTCTCTCGAAAATAAGCACAGGTTGATAGTGTCAATATTGGTTACCGTTTAACTAGGTTCTGGGCCGGCTGGCTCAATGGTAGAGCGTCAGTCTCCTAGTAGGCCATTGGTCAATGATCAAAACTGAAGGTTCTGGGTTCGAGTCCCAGGTCGGTCGTATTTTTGCTTCTCTCTCGTGTTAACTTTTTTTTTGTCTTATTTTTCGTTATGATTTGTGTGACCATGTCGATACATCAACCTCGTTATGTATATGTTGAAGGACAAGATAACAGTATCAGAACTCCAGAACTTTAGTCCAACATTGTCTGGAGGGCGTGGATCTAGACAGAAGTACCCGGTGCTTGTGTAGAGTGTTAACTATACTATCGGTTGGGCTAAATTTCAGTTGTTGACTTCGGTCAATCGTATTAACACTCTGGGGGGCCACAGTTGGGCTGGTGATATAGAAAACATAAGCTCAAGTTACTACCTTTTCCGCTTATCCTGGTGTGCGTTGCCTTGTGTTTCTTTATCCTGTGAAGTTTCAGTGTGGATAGGCCAGCTTGCCGCTGGGAGAACGATGTTTTCAACGTCCTCAGGATCTTAAGATGTCTATAGTAAGGATGTTTGAAGGGGCCCGGCAAATTGATGTCTCTATACCAGGCCTCGGCTAGCACTTAACTATCCAGTATATGCAGTCTGGTGGACGAGCAAGACATTTTGTCTATGTTACACCGGGTTCATAGGCAATTCGCCAACGGCCATGTCGCTCGGTATAAGAACGCTGGTCTAGATGCTGACTTGACATATATCTCGGTGGCCATGGTATATATATGAGGTTTTACTTGGTTCGGCTTAGATTTCAAGTTAGTAACCCAGTTATCTAATCTTACCAGTGATGGTATTGCTGACATACCAACAGACCTTCTCGGTAGACCATGCTGAATGCTTTCTCAATCTACCGGTTGACTTGGGGGATCTTTAGGGCGTTAGGGTCAAGCCTTATTGGGGACCATAGCTAGTATATAGCAATGTTTTCCTGATGAGGCTGATGAACGTTGAGTATCTTGGTGTTTATGACCTGTCGACTAGAGAGGTTAAGTAGCTTCGAAGGCTTTTACCTTGGAGGGCAAGTTATGTCGGGTCTTCAGCCAACCCAGGTACTACAGTTTTCGTCTCTGAGGGAGTTATCAGCCTGAGTTGTCAACCGTAGGGTGGGCTACTACAATTTTGGTTTCTGGAGAGGGGGTTTATTATCAGCCCGCCTCATCTAGACCTTGTCCCCTGTAGTACTCTGGTTTCGTTCTCTCCGCATGTCTGGGGGCACCTCCTGGGATAGGTGGTTATTTGTTCCCATTGCGTTTAACCTTAACCCTTGGCCATGTCGGTCTTGTCGTTTGATCCTTGTCGAGCTTCCTAATTCTAGTAAGGGGGGTGCTACCTTTCTTACTGATATGAGTCTGTCTGGCGATTGGTTGGTTACTCGATACATGGGGGGTGTATGCCACTTTGCGATGGTGCATGGAGCTTTTGGCGATGTTCTATATAGATACAAATGCTTGCTCCTATTGCAATCCACGTAGAGCATATATATATATATATATATCTATGCTCAACCTGGTAACATTGTGCTGGTATCACGTATAGGGCGCGCCAAATGAATGATAATATTAATAACATAAATACGGGATAAAATATATGGCAATTCAAATGTGGTCCACACAATCTAATATGGAGGGGAAGAGGTACTGTGAAAGAAAGTAAGTCCTTGGAGCCATCCGGCGACTCGGGTACAAAATCTTAGGGCTATGTAGCGTAATGTCAAGGCCGAATAATATATCAAGTCTCCATAGTCTAGTGGTTAGGACGGCGGTCTCATAGCAATATGACGATTCCTATCTAAAGGAGTTGCAATCCGCAAGCACGAGTTCGATTCTCGTTGGAGGCACTTTCTTTTTTTGCTATTTTCCTTTTGCATATCCTGGGCCCACTCCGTCCGTTCATCGAGGGTGGATAACCGCGAATGCAGGTCGTGGATGTGCACCGAAGCTGAATTTATGGCCTATATATGAGCTGTCCCTACCCTGTCAATTTCACCTATATAACATTCCGTTGGCTTAGTTTATTCACACTCGGCAATATGCCGGGCACCATCGCAATACCAGTGAGCGCACTTGAACTTTTTGATAGTCGAATGCATATATCTTGACTATGGCCGCAGTTGTGTGTGCGATGCTAGTCGACGAGAGTGATCGATAGTGGTATTTATTGCCCTTCTCACCGGAGATTTACTACGGTGTTCAGAAAGACAAATGCACACTCCTGGGGTAAAGATATCACACGCAATGATCAGGCGGTTTGTAAAATAGACGATGTATCAGGTTTATATGAGGACCAGGAGGCAAAAAAGAAAGTGCCTCCAACGAGAATCGAACTCGTGCTTGCGGATTGCAACTCCTTTAGATAGGAATTGTCATATTGCTATGAGACCGCCGTCCTAACCACTAGACTATGGAGACTTGGTTGAATTTCAGCGTCAAAGTATGACCTTATGTCCCACCATATGCCTTGCTTTCCAAGAGCTCAATTCACGCTCCATGCAGGCCAACAAACCAGGTCTCGGTACTGATACACAATAACATACCATATAAACACGCGGTTGGAAATCCTTTGTCTTGGGTAAATCACAAACAGGATCAGCTGTCTCGCAAGTAACCTGGCCATTTGTACCCCCCAACTGTAGCCGGTAGCGCAATGATACCAGTGCACATGCACTCTCTGGCACTCATATTGTTGACTAAAGTGGTTACTACTAGCAATGACATGGCATCTACGTTGGAGAGGTATTGAATAGCACTGTGGACGTGCTGATCTGGAACTTATTAGTTCGAGGACCTTGAGCAGCATTGATCACCCTGCGTTAATATGTAGATGAGCCGAATGTTCTGGCTTCTGAGGGGTCACATCACGACAATAGGGAGAGCCGTAGGAGTACAACCAGCTCGGTATATCGAGTCATCCCAGACTGGCTTATCAGAATTAGCAACTGTTATGATGTCGCTGACGAAATACTTGGGCTTCAAGTCCCAGGAGCCAAGACTGTGCATTCAAAGTCTCAAGATTTGTTCGTGCGGCTAGGGCGTTAGGACGGAGGTAGTCCGGATAGCAATTTGTCACGCTTTCTGGGCCCGCGAACGTATCCCACCCCATTGAGTAGATGAATGCAAGATTTTCCGTACGTGGGGATCCCTAAGATGAAACATCTTGGTCCGAAGCTTGACTGGAATTAGCTTTTCTGGGCACCGGAGGAAAGCTTAAGCCGGTGACGATCAGAGTAATCTGCCGAAAACCCACTCCAACCCAGTAGTAGCTGTTTATCATAATCTCTCTATGCCCAGTGGATCTAGAAATGAAGCTCCATACGATAAAAGGCTTCGTTGGTGGGATCTATATTACTTGACGATGTCGTTGAAAAGTGGTCGAGGCCCTGTCTTGGAAGTAGACATGCTCAAGTAAATACATATATACCAGTTGGTATTTGATCAATGATATTTTTTGGGGTAATCTTACCACCAATCACGCGTGTAATTACCCTCAATGGACTGGGGATTCAGGCATAAAGTTCTCCTAGGCCAGATCTGCGAGATTATCATCCAATCTTACCTTTTTAGATAAATGGGATGATCGACACACCTTAGATATACTTGCCAGCCGAGAATATGTGGGGCCAGTTATGAATCTGATCGACGATCTGATAACCATCATGGTTTTATAATTTATCGAAAGTAGATTTTACATAATAATACTACTGGCGGTGCTCATTCGACTGCCTGTACCCTGTAGTGAGCTGGAGGGTATAGCTCCACGACAGATGAAAGCGGACACTTGAGAAACCAGGAGCGAACCACCCAACGTTCGCTCCGGCTGAGACTGTGTACCCAAATGTATAACTCGCAGTGAATCCTACCCCACAGCCCTTCGCACCTGGGCCATCTCGACAATCTCCTGTACTGGTCATTTGCCGGTGGAGATAATCCGTATGTGGGTTTCCATCTCCGACAAGCTCGTAACTGCAGTCTCCCATACAACACATAAAATGGTGACCCATGAGCTGTCTCTCTTCCAATGTGTTGTTTGTGCCTGATGTGTTGTCCACGTGGATTATATGTGCTAGAGACAGGCTTAGGCAAAGGAGGAAGGAGATCTTCAGGACTATTTCACACATTTTGACTTGCAGTATGTAATAAGCACGGCAGGCCTGGATAACTTGCATAGGGCACGGTTCAACGTACAACAGCTCCTGATTGCACTCTCTATATATAGCGCGTTAACCCCATTCTGTGCTGTTACCCCTTAAACCTTATCCAAGTATAATGTCAGTCTGCCCCTCCTTAGCTACCTTAGGAGCTCAACGAGAGTTGTACTAGTAAAGTACACGAGCGGGAGAGACGAGAGAGAACGCGGGCTGTCAAAAAGATTGAAATTGCAGGCTTGCGGTCAGACCCATACGGATAAGCTTGGAGAGCAATATCTCCATGCGGAGTAGTCAAGATCAACATCTTCTGTGTAGATTATAGTGACGGCTTCGGCTTGCAACAGAATTGCTTTTGTGTATCCAGGTAGAAGAAAGAATGAAATCCCACAAATGCCGACGAGGGCCAGTAACTTCCTTCATGAGAGTCAGACGATTAGTGCCCTGCCCTGCGGCATGTAGTCAGGTACGACTTGACCCAGACCACCCAGACAAAGACTACGCCCGGCAAAAGTCTATGATACACTATGTTTAAAATTGGCCAATTGGATTTCAAAGTACTATTGTATCTTTGTGTGCCTTGGCCTTAGCCTTGCTATGCTATGCAACTCAATGGCGGCCGTGCAGCGTCGGCTCCACCAATGCTGGATTGTCGACTTCTCCCCGAATGGAGAGAAACAAGAAAGAGGCCCTTGTGCTCGATGCATTTATCTCTGATTGGACGAGTAACCGCGTTGGCTTTAGACAAAGACTGTCTGCATTTCTCCTGTTTTGTTTCATTTCGGCGGAGAAACAGAAGGATGGAGCTGCAGGATAATTGTTCAACCCGCAGGCATATAAGGTAGGAAACGCGATGATCCAGCATGGTCTGCGGAGAAAAGAAACTTAAGCCATCCCCTGATCGTGAGATCTGCATACTCTTAGTATTTTATAAGTTTCACCTGATCTTCTCATCATCCTCTATACGAGATCAAGAAAATCAGATCTTTCCCGGTCGAAGATCCACACCATGTCTGCAACAGAAAAAGCGACGGCAACGACGGCAACAACAGAGCTGCCTATAGAAACTCTGGAAAGCTTATATGGACCCGAACTGGACTCGAAAGATGTATGTTCGTTTTACATTCGCGATCAACCGAACGAACCAGAAGACTTGGACGCACTCCGAACCTGCTGCACGCCAAATATCATCCATAGATACAACGAGCACCAATACTGGTGTGAAGTTCCTGAGCGTTACTTCCCTCCTACGCCCGACTTGAAAGTGTCTAATAGGATTATTGAAAGATGGGTGGGTGGCAATATGACCCAGTGTATCAGAGGCACTCATCCGAGTCATTATGTTGGGTCAAGCACATGTCACTTTTCGAGATACAATGTCCGCAACGAGGCCGCTTCCTTGGTTGTAACGTCTGTGCCGTTGTATCTTGGACTACTGGGTGGTCTGTGGTCTTTTAAGTTTCTGTTGCGGTAGGTGGTGCCTGGTGTGGAGAGGGTTAATAGGCTTACACCTTGCGTGGATAGGCCTGGTTCTAGTTATATAGCACAAGTGGTTTAGCAGATAATCCAATCGGAGGGGCAACTTTTTATTAGCCACTGGGTTTCAGAAACATAGGACAGCCCCAGCGTTCCAAGATAGCTCAAGAGAGGAAAAATCTATTATAGTACACAAGAGCCAGGAGTATATACATAGCACCACCTGAACGCCGATCCGTATGTTGCATGCCACTCTTCTTTCCCAAAGCAATGCCGCTAAACACCATGATGTACTTTTCCTGATTACTAAAATGATGACTGGTGTGGACCTACAGTAAAAGGTCATTATCCTCCAGCGACGATTTAAGGTCGATCCCCACAACATTCATCTCTTCTGCGACGGACGCAATCTGATCTTCAACTCTGCTCAATTCAGTGGCAGCCCGGCCCATGATAATACGTAAAAGGTCAGTCATTATATCAAGCTGATACTGCTCCCGCTCCTGCGGCTCGAGAGTCTCGAGAGTAAGCCCCCGCGCCTGGAGAGCAGACACCTTGCGCTCGCTCAAGATCTCCACTAGCCTGTTGACATGGGAGATGTTCTCCTTGCTTCTAGGAGTCGTTGAAAGGCGACGGAGACGGCGCTTGGGTGTGTCGGGCGGGACACCGGCCATCCGTGCAACTTGTAGGACTATGAGACGAGCGGTCGCGTCGTCGGGAGAGAACCCGAATGTTGATCTCAACGAGCAAAGGGCAATCAGTGTGCCAGGGAGGTCTTTAGAGAGACAAAAACAACGAATAATTTGGTTATAGAGTTCTTTTGAGAACTCTCCTTGCGTGGCGGCTTGGGCCCGTGTAGGAAGGCGAGAGTACCACTGCATCATCTCCGCATAAAGGCCGCGAGCAGACGGAAAGTCTGCAATAAATGCCGTGCGACCGCGGTCATACTGAAGTTTACCGCAGTCCCATAGGCAAGCAAAGGTTTCCAGATCCGGTTGGATCGACGTAGACATGGTTCGGAACTTGTCCCACAAAGATCCGATATCCTGTTTCCGGAGCTCGGCATATAGGATGTGGTTCATGAAGTAGGAGTTTGGCTTAATTTGAGCATCGCCGAGGCATTTGACTAGATATTTGACCATGCCATCGTCGCTTCTTCGGGTATAATGGAGGAGTAGAATGGAAAATGTCTCGATATTCGCGGATGGAATCTCTCGCCGCATCCACTTGGGTATGCGAGGACTATCTGGATCGGGGCTTACGGTCAATTTAGGAGAGCTTCCAGCCGAATTGGTGCGCGCCCAAACACTGTCAATCCGCTGTTGAACCATAGACCACCCCAGTCGTTCAGCTTTCTCTCGCGCGTCAGGATTGCCATCACGAAGCCAAGCGGCAATCAGCCCATTGAGATGTTTTGAATCCGGCTTCACTCCCCGTTCATACATCAACTCAATCACCAGTGCAGCAGAGTCAACTTCACCCATTCCAATGAGCTTCTTCATCCAGCTGGCATAGAAGAATCGGTTCTGGAACCTCCGAGGTAGGACTGTTAGCGTGGAAAGCGACACCCTGTTCACATCCTGCTCCGAAATACTCGACGCCTGGAGATGACCAACAAGGCCGACAGCTGCTGTGTAGAGGGAGGTCGAATCATTTGCTGGGTCCTGCCCTGTCACCATCATATCTTTGAACACTGCGATAGCCAGACTCGGTCTACCGGCTTTTAAAAGACCAATGCTGATATTATCATAATCACCCATAGTTAATGTGTTCTCAAGAAGACTTTTCAGTTGTAGGTATAAAGCCCACGCCTTGACCTCAGCTTCTTTGCCAGGCTGCCGCCCCCAAGCAGTAATAATTGGAAGGAGGATGCGAGGTTCGCGTGACTTGTCATTTGCCAAAAATGCGAGAGCGATGTCCTGTGCTCGCTGAGGGTCATCTTCAGCAGCAAAGAGCCGTACACCCAATTTCCAATATGCTTCAAGGTCTTGCTTGTTTTGCGAGAGCCCCGTTTGATGTGCCTCCCACTGATCTAGCGCTTCCTTTGTTTTGCCAGTCTCTCGGAGCGACTCAATGTAGGAGAGCAGATGTGGCGTCGAGAGCGATTTTCCAACTGACATTGCGTCCTCAGCGAGTATTTGGATATGGCTTGCGCGGGAAGATCTTGTGTGGTCACCAGCTTGAGCATGCCATAACAACGTCAGAGCTTCCTCGGGTATTGACTCTAGGAATTCGGGAATCATCTGTTTGCAACGACGGTACCATTTCCATAGCTCCGGCCCGAGTCGTTCGTTTGATCCATCGCTTGCGATCCGGGTCAGGCATTGGTTGAATTTCTCAATATAGGAATGTTGTTCCGAAGTCGTTACTGCAACCTCGTAGGGGCGCCGTACAGGCTTTTTTAGCGAGTTGTCTTTTCCTGTCGAATTCCAGTTTTCCTCTTCTTTGGCCAGGCCCTCGAATTCCTCTTTCAACATCTCATCCAGCTCATTATCAAAAACCTGCTCAAGGCCAATATCGGGCTCATCCTTGCCATGCTCCGTCTCATATTTTCTCAGAGCTTCTAGTGCAATGGCTCTCTCCTTCTCGGGTAGCTCCTTGATGAACTGACTATTAGGGCCGTAAGGGCCTTCTTTCAAATCCTGCAGTTCCTTCTCAAGTCTAGCCAGTTCGCCCTCCACTTCCTCCCGATCGGCGCTGTCTTCGGCTTCTGGATTGACCTGCCTTCTCTTTTTGCTCCCGCGAGTATCTTGTTCGTAAAACCGAACCTTGTCATTGGGGCCGCCATACTGGAGGGAGCGTGGCGCTACGACGGAGAATGTTCGCCGTAAAGGAAGAGACGGAGCCGACGGTGTTCTGAGCGCCGCATGCTGATACCACCGAGCTCCTCGAACAGCTTGGCGCAGCATGAAGTGTAGGCGGTTAGATCATCTGACAAAAGAGCACTAGTGAGCAAGAGTTGCTGTGACAGTAATAAAGTAGAAGTTTTGCGGAGAGTTATCGCATGGAGCTCCGCGGCGGAAAATCAATACCACCCGGTTTGGTTTAGCGTCAACGCGAGCTCCGCCGCGGTTTCAGTAAATCGCTCTACATTCACTCCTCCCCAGACGACAGAGGGCAGACTGTCTCGAAGCTTACCTACTATGGACTTGGATACGGAAACGCAGGGTGTAGCCAAGGATGGCTCAAACACTCAGGTATTGTCCTGCGCTGATGGCTAAAATCCATTACAAATTCACTAATGCTTTCTAGGGTGTGTACATCTATCGATCTGCAACTTCCGCGAAAGCTCACGGAGAGCGACCTTCGAAGCGACGAAAGGTGCAACCCGAGGATAAGGAACAGAAAAGTGAACCGCACCCTTTTGTTCCCTTACTGGACGGCGAGGAAAACGAGTCATCGGTCGAATTGAGGTACAATGCCTACCGGCTATTGTGGTCAACTCAAGAAACCAAGATCCAGGTTCGCAAACAATAGATGCTTGCCGATTGGCTGGGTATGGTGTGTCTTGCTAACGGCAGGTAGGAGATTCTAGATGACGTGGATTCCGAAGTTCTCGAGAACGTTTTATCCTTTGTTAGGTCGACTTCGCATCAGACGTAGGTAGTTCGTTGTTTGGACACGAAGGCGCTTCGAAATTCCTAACCAACGATAGATATGATGGATGCATCCCCACAGCATTAATAACAGTTGGATCCAATGTTTCATCGCTGGGCAGACTGTTAGCTAAGCTCAATAATCAATTAACTGCGTCAGAAGAAGGCGGAGTGGTCATACTGGAATCTGGCGATGCGCCCAACCTTAAGGCAACGTTGAAGAATATTATCCGAGCTGCCGTCACAAACACTGAAGGTAACGATGGATATCAAAATTTCTTGACGGATCGAGAGGTGCGTTTGCCCCGTCCAAACCCCATATGGGCGAGATGCTAAGAATGCCGTAGGGGCCTAGACTTCTTGGGTATGATCTCGATTTACTTGGAGACTATGTGAAAAGGAAAGGGATCAAGAAGTTGGTCGTAGCATTCCGTGACAGCGAAGCTTTTGATCCGAACATTCTAACTGATCTCCTGTCCCTCTTAAGGTAAGGCCCACGATCCTTACTAGTCCATCAAGTTAATTGTTCTAGTTCCTGGCTTGATCGGATACCATTTACCCTATTGTTTGGTATCTCAACATCCGTTGAACTCTTCGAAGGAAGGCTTCCTCGGTCAAGCGTAGCCCTTCTTAGAGGTAGATACTTTGAGATTCACGGAGCAAGTAACTGTGTTGATCGCATGTATGAGCGGTTACAAGCAGACCAAAACGGACGATTCTGGCTAGGGCGCAATATTACAGGAGTTTTGTTTGAGAAATCGAATGACTATTTCCAAACACCGGAGGCCTTCACTCGGACAGTCAAGGTATTCACCATATTACACCTACTAAACCGATCAATTCTAATGGGGGTAGTATGCGTACATGACACATTTCTTTGCAAATCCATTGGCAATACTCCTATCAAACGGGGTTTCCGTGAATATGCAAGACGAGAAGCTTTGCGAAGCAATTAGAAATCTTCCATCATTCCGAAGGTGATATAGTACCTCCACTTAGCCTTTTCTTGACTAACCCCACCAGATTTTGCGAACATCTGCTTGATGATGCCTCTACTGAACAAGTGCGCAACTTGTTGGAGAACGACGAGTTTCTGTTTCAGCAAAGCTTAAAGTACATGGAGATCGGACAGCAACGGATGAGAGATATATTTCAGGTTGTCAAGACAATTTATCTGTGCCTTAAGAGCATGGATATAAGAAAAAATTTCACGATGCCAGATTTGTCAATTCGTGCACTATCTGGAGAATTGCAAGATTCTACTTGTATGGATGACCTTCTTAGGGGCCTGAAAACGTTGGATTCTTCCAAGCTAAAGGAATTCCTTACGTTTTTGCCTCAAAACCTGACTGACTGTCTGGAGTTCCAAGAAATAAAGAAAGACTTCGAAGCTCTTGTGCAGACATACCAGGGCACGGAGCCGCTCCGGAGTGAGTATGATAGCCATAATTCCATCGTGGCGACAACTGTGGTCCAACAGCGGGTGAAGCTCAGTAAGAGCAAAGCCAAATTACCCCAGCAGAATATTGAGTATACCAAGGTAATCGATCGCGTTCATGCTCTGTCAGAAAGGTACTTTGTGGAAACATTGGTGAGACCACAAGACCTGTTCTTGCATGAAGCTTTTCTTCTTGATATGAAAAATCCTTTGAAGGAAATCTTCTCTCCTAGGCCACGTTTCGCGATCGAACGTGCCTTAGCCAATCCTTTCGACTACCTGATGTCAATGTCGGATAGGGTGGAGGCTAAGATTTCCGCGCGACAGCCAGCCACGGCTATCTTATATCAGCTATATCTCGAGTCCGGGGCACTGGTGAACGTTTACGACCTTTGGCAGGCTTTTTATGCGGTGTTCGAGAGTGAACAAGGAAACGCTTGCGACGAACGGATGACTATGACATTGTTTTATCGGGCGGTATCAGAGCTCAAGGCGCTTGGTATGCTTAAAAGCAGTCGGAAGAAGGTGGATCACGCTGCCAAATCAGCATGGATTGGACTATGAATATTATTATCCTAATTGTACAGTTAAAAACATTAACGAAACAGGCTATGTAATATCGGGACAAAAGGGTATCATAAAAGCAAAATGAACAAATAGCTACAACAATCACATAGTGCAGCCGTCAAGTAGATGAATTCCATTCCTCTCACAATGGAGGAAATACAAAAGGAAACCCGTCGTCAATCATTCGGAGATAGGCAGTTGAATGATATCTTCATGACCAAGTGGTCGTCCTCCATCACTCAACACCATAGCCTCTCTCCTTCGTCTCCTCACAGCCTGCTCCTCAGCACTCCGTTCCCGCAAGCGTCTCCCAGGGACTCGACTTGAGCCGGCAGTATCATCACCATCTACCATCCATATATCACTGTCATCGTCATCCTGGTCGTTTTCCTCGATCATGCTACCCATTAGACCATATTTGCGTAGTTGCTTCGTTCCCTCCGGATGGGACGAGAGTGTGCTAAATATTGAACTCATAAGAGTATCATCGGCCCACCAAGTCTTCATGAGTATCACTACGTCTTGCCGGCGCGATGGCTCCGAAAGCGCGCAGGGAAACGGGTATTTTGAGAGCCAACGACTGATCACGCCAGCCTCCAGAGCTGCGGGCACATTCTCTGGAAGAATTAGGTTTAGTGTACCAAGCGCCTTTTTCTCCCCGAGAGGTCTAGTTTTGGGTAAAATAGGCGATACTGTGGTGGAGGTCTCCTTGGTATGTTCGTTTAGGAAATTGCAGAGACAGTCGACAAGAGCGTTGTATGTGGGCGGGTCTTTCAGTCTGGCACAGATGGAGGTCCGGGAAACTAAATCGTAGCAATCAGTATCAACTTGAGATATCACTAAGCCGAATATGTAAGGTCCGTACATGAGCGGTTCGATACTAGGAAGTACATCGCACTGAGGGCTTTGCTTCGTCTCTCCTCGTCTGTGCTTACAAGGTCCCTCAAAAGCAAATCTCGAGTTTCTCCTTTTGTAGATCTTTCAGCGATAATACGCAAAGCACTATGAAGAATGTCAGTGCCTATTATGGCCGTGTACACAGGAGCTGTCATACGCTGCCCGGAGGTCGTAGCTTGTGCTCTCAGAGAGCTTTAGTAATGTGTCCAGTTTGAGGGCTGTTAGTCAATTAGCCACTGAATAATCTACTTCGGAAAAAATGTAACCAACCGTCTTCCGTGCCTTCACTGATCATCTTATCTTCCTTCTCGACATGCTTAATCTCCGTCAGGTCTCGCACTCGGCGGAGGTCCGTGACTATGCCGCGAACAGCGAAGAAAAGAGAAACACCTATAGGGTCAGCAGCTCATTCAATTGCCATGACTGAATCGCAAAAAGCTCACCTAGGCATAGCCATAAGAACCTATCATTCATATGAGAGGGCATGGTTCGGTTTGAAAACGAGGACGATCTATACTCATGGTATTGTAGAAAGCGGAGAGTAATGATGATCTAAAGACAAACCGGCAGAATTCAGCAAGTAAAGGCGGTGAATATAACTTTTTTTCGGACATACTGCCGCCGCCAAAAATTTCGGAGGAGAAACAGAACGCTTTTGCGACCACTCCAGCACGCAGATATGCCGCCGTCGCAGTTGAAGCAGCTCAAGGCCTCTCTCCGCGATAGTGGAGTGCTGGGGCCACAGCAGTCGAAAAAGCAAAAGCGCCAGAATGTGAAGAGTGGTGCTGCGGCGCAAAATCGAGTCCAGCGCAATGCCGCTTTGCAGTCAATTCGAGACCGGTTCAATCCATTCGAAATCAAAGCGGGGGGTACACGGACAAAATTTGATGTGACAACTCGAGATGGGAATTCAGGTACAGCTGCTTCGCGTGCGCGACCTGGTGTCACCAAGTCACTGGGAGAAGAAAAAGTGAGTTTTATCGCAGCTCTATGTTTCACTGTATTTACTCACGGATCTACAATGTACAGAGACGCCAAACGCTATTACGAGAGATGGAGAAGAGGAACAAGGTCGGTGGTATATTAGATCGTCGATTCGGTGAAGATGACCCGACTATGACGCCTGAAGAGAGAGCCGCCGAACGTTATGCTAGAGCAAGTCAGCGCAAGATGCGGAAGGAATCAATGTTCAATCTGGAGGGGGATGACGAGGAAGAAGAATTCCAACTCACACACAAAGGCCAGTCTTTGAACGATGTCGACCAAGACGATTTCCAAGAAGGTGACTTGGGCGGGCTGGAAGATGATGCCTCAGATTCCGAAGCAGCCCGAAAAAGGAAACGAGTTCTCTTCGATGATGGCGAGATGGATGGCCCAGAGGATTTAGAAGACGGGGAGGAACATCCCGAACGAAAGAAATCAAAACACGAAGTTATGAAGGAGGTCATTGCCAAGTCAAAATTTCACAAGTATGAGCGACAAAAAGCTAAGGAGGACGATGACGATCTCCGTGAAGAACTCGACAAAGGACTTCCTGATCTTTTCGAAATGCTAAGAGGAGTGAAGCCACCGCCAAAGCCAGAACCTCCGAAGAGTGATCTGGCATCTATGAACCCAGATCGCGCTGCTCTTATGGAGGGCATAGCCAAAGGAGATACTGAAAAGGAATACGACCAGCGCCTCAAGCAATTAACGTTTGATAAGCGATCCAAGCCAACGGACCGCACAAAGACAGAGGAGGAGAAGGCCGCGGAAGAAGCAGAGCGGCTGAAGGCTCTAGAAGAAGAGCGTGTTCGGAGAATGCGTGGCGAGGACGTAAGTGAGTCAGAAGAGGAGGAGGAAGACGAAAAGGAAGAGGAAGGAAGTGACATGTCCGAAGACGAATCCATCCCAGATGACGCGAAGGCTTTTGGTTTGCAACAATCTTCGGGTCAGACCAGTACTCTTCCTGAGCTCGGCGTCGAAGACGAGGATGATTTTATAATCGATGATGATCTAGTTGAGACGAGATCCGATGTTAGCTTATCAATCGGCGACAGTGATGAGGAGGTATTATCTGGAGAAGAGTCAGAAGAGGAAGTGGAAGAGGACGAAGAAGACGAGCTGATCAACGGCTTTACTCTCCCTAGCGATAACGCCGGAGAAGTCCCTGCTACAGGTGATGCACCAGAAGCTAATGAAGGGTTGGCTTATACATACCCTTGCCCGAAGAATCATGAAGAGTTCCTCGAGATCATTAATGATGTGCCCATGGAGGACCTTCCGGTGGTTGTTCAAAGAATTCGAGCTCTACACCATCATCGTCTGCACCCGGACAATAAGAAGAAGCTTGGCCAGTTCTCCCGCATCCTTATTCAACACGTCGCCTACATGGCCGAACAGCCCGAGCATCCTCCTTTTGCCATTCTTGAGAACATCCTCCGTCACGTCCACTCTCTAGCAAAGAGCCACCCCGAGAGCGTCTCTCAGGAGTTCAGGGCTCGTCTACGTGAAATCGCAGCAGACCGTCCACTTAATCTCCGGCCCAGTGACCTGGTCATTCTAACCGGAATTGCCACTACCTTCCCAACATCTGATCACTTCCACGCCGTCGCAACGCCGGCGCACCTGTGCCTTTCGCGATACCTGGGACAGGGTGCCGTGAACACTCTCGCAGATTTTGCAACGGGTGCCTATGCCGCAAGCCTGGCTCTCCAATACCAATCGGTTTCCAAGCGCTACATGCCCGAATTGATCAACTACGTCCTCAACGCTCTGTGTAACCTTGCCCCGGAGGAGCCAAAGAGCAGCCTTGGTCTCTTCCCGTCTCGGAGACCGGAGGAATCTCTACGACTGAAGATCTCCAAATCGCTGAAATCGAGGAAACTCCAATTCTGGGACGTTACTGGCCCGGAAAGCCCGAAAGCCCAAGAGGAGCTCAAGATTTCCCTCATTAACACATTCATATCTCTCCTTAGCACCGCCTCCGATATGTGGTCCGACATATCTGCTTTCCTTGAGATCTTCGATCAAGCTCAGAAAGTCTTTAGCTTCCTGAGCCGATCCTGCAAGGGTAAGATTCCCTCCGCTGTTCAAGACACCCTGCAGTCGACCCTCGATAAACTCGACGGCCACACCTCGAAAGCCCGCCTTACTCGTCGCCCGCTTCTACTCCACGATCACCGCCCGCTGGCTATTAAAACCGCCATCCCCAAGTTCGAGGATACCTTCAACCCAGACAAGCACTACGACCCCAACCGCGAGCGTGCGGAAGCCAACCGGCTCAAGGCCGAGTACAAGCGCGAGCGCAAGGGCGCCATGCGGGAACTACGCAAGGATGCCAACTTCATTGCGCGCGAGAAGCTGCGCGAAAAGAAGGAGCGCGATGCCGAGTACGAGAAGAAATACAAACGACTTGTGGCCGAGGTGCAGAACCAGGAGGGCAGAGAGGCCAATGCTTACGAGAGGGAGAGGAGATTGCGCCAGGGCAAGCGGTAATCATGTCGCTACTCACGACATTCCTGCTGGTTTTGGTTGGGTTTCAGGTATTATCATTATCTTGATGCTTAGACTTTGCATGCCGAACATGTGTATATATTCTTTATCATTTTATTTGTTAAGGCTGCCGATCAAAAGAACTCTTTCAGATCAATTATATCTCCCAATTGTCCATGTGGGCTCTAAGCGTTATGCAGGTTGAGTAGCTGTTAAGATAGGTACGGTTAGCATCACTGCTGAAGCTCCGGTCCGATGCTGATCAAATATTCGCAACGTTCCCTCTGATCTATGGGTACTTCCTCCATCTTGGTTTCGTTTGTCCTGATGAAGATGCGACGATACCCTTCATTGCCCCAAGTATTCCATTGTGGACTCCCAGGGTAACGATGAGAATTTGGATCCAATGTCTTGATGAAGCTTGTCCAGTAACCTTGCATAACGGGTACGATCGGCGCATTGGTAGTGAAGTAAGATGAGGGTGGTTCTCCTGTCACATAATTTGGGCCCCAAATAGCGTTGATTTCCACCGTATGATCTACACCGAGGCCAGATTCTTCCAAGTCTGGGTCTTGCACGGCGTAGTGGTAGTTCCAACTGTTGATACCGGCCTTGGCGTAGATAGAGGACAGGTCAATCCCAGGGCAGATATACCGCATCTCACCATATGCATTACTTGCAGGTCTCCAATAGGGCTTGGCATCCGGGAATTGGCGCGTCTGGTTCTCATGGAGATACAAGGCGTTAATTGCAGCAATTTGCTTCAATTTAATAGTTGGGAATTGATTCTGGATGAACATATCTGCTTCCCCAACCTTGGAAACATTCTTAGGGACGAATATGGTGCCTTCATTTGTGTCGTCGCCGAAAATGACAGGAACCCTGATAAAATGACCCTCGTGGAACAGACGGTACGTATAATCGGAAACAAGATCACCGTCAACCACTGGTCCGTATAGATATAGGGGTGCCTCTTGTGCATTAGGCAAGGGTGTGTTGAAATTTTCACGCTGGAGGACCTCCACGTCCAGACCACGCAAGCATGCAAGGGTGTCGGCGTCACTTGCACAGCCAGTGCGGATGACTATGTTGTTGTATGCAAACTGACTTTGGTTTAGACTAAGCATGGTAGCAAAGCTTTGCGACTCCGCAGCAGCAGCGTGAAAGAGACCATCATCCCTTCCACCATAGGCTGATAGAAGAAGGGTGATGGAGGCGGGTCCTGCGCTAGCACCACCTAAAACCACATGTTTGGGGTTGCCACCAAACTTGGGCAATTCGTTAGCATTATCATGCCGCGGCCAGTGTCTAAACCCTAACCTTGTGTATATGTTTCTGAACCCACTCCAAGACTTTAATCTGGTCCTTTAGGCCGTTATTTACACTTCCATCTTGTAGAATCTCCCTCCCCGAGAGGAACCCGTACGGGCCAACACGATAATTGAAGGTAACCACGACGATTCCCATGCCAGACGCCTGTATCAAGCCGGTACCGTTATAATTCGGATTTGAATTCTGATTGAAGCCCCCGCCCTGGATCCAAACAAATACCGGCAGTAACTTGGAATGATCCCCAGCTCTATAAGGAGAATACACATCTAGAAAAAGGCAGTCTTCAGATGTGTCTTTGGGAATCGGATACTCGCTAGTGGGAATACACGTAGGGCCGTGCTTGACAGAAAGCATCAGCTTTCGCGCAGTATGTAGCCCCGGATAAGTAACTCTACCTCAAATGCATTCTGGATCCCAGCTACCGTGCTTGGATTCTGTGGGGCAGAGAAGCGTAACGCCCCTGTAGGAGGGGCAGCATATCGAATTCCCAGCCATTGTACTAGACCGTTCGAAAGCGCTTTACCCCTGTATTGAGCATACTCAAGATCTACCACCACTTCTCGAGCAGCCGCTAAGCAGAGAAATGTGAAGATTTGGGCAGCTATAATGTACCGTGCCATTCCGAAAGCATTTGCAATTCTACCCTGTGCTCCCATTCTGATACGTGAATCTGAAGGGATAAGTCTGGGAAACACAATTGCGTGTAGACTTGGGCTGTCTTTTATAACATTTCCGTTGCTAGCCCTTATATAGCCTGAGGGCCTACCGGCCAGTGGCCACCATCGTATGGCACATAGAACACATACGAGCTAGCATTCACTCCAAATTCGCACTAATGAGAGAACTGATCGATGCCAAGGGCCTCAGTGGCCAGATTTGCAGAAGAAGGTTCAGTAGCTGACTCGAGCCATGGCTATCAATGGTGTCATCGCGTGTCCCGACTTTGATCGGCAATGCCTAAGAAGTGGGAGGGGAAATGAACTAACTGCCTGACCCCATTTATTCAACAACCTGTGGAGAGTTGATTGAGTGGACAGTGCTTGACGCTAAAGCATCAACGTTTAGAGGCAATGCTCCGTATCAGTTTCACTCACAATAGATATACGTAGCCGAATGAGCTAGTAGTAGTAGTAGTAGTTATCATGGATTCAGAGGTACCTACCCTTCCTTGAGTACTGTGCCGTATTGTGGGGCCCGAATGAGAAGATAGACCAATCAGAGATTGAGAACAAACGTTCCTCCGCATTGACAAACTGCTTCGATTTTCTTCCCCGCAGTTGGAAACCCAGAGGATTCATCCAACATATAGACTACCGGGTTTACTCGGACAATCTCCGCGTGAAGAAGTATCGCCGTGTCGGCTTTATACACATTCTAATTCTCGAGCTAAATCCCGCATCGTTTGTCTCTCACCCCATATTTCCGGAATCTACTTCCGTGTCCGTTTCGCGCGCATCTTCACCGGGAATGGCCCCTCATCAAAACCCCGCACCTGATGTAGGGGATGAAGAGGAGGACGACTACATGGCTATGGTGATTGAGGAGCCGCAACAAAAAGAAACGTTTACTCAGAAAAAACGCCGACAACAGAGAGAGGTAGGTAGCATGTGCTGATGCGATCCAACCCTTGTTCTCTATTTCCCTCACGCCTGCAAGGCACGCAAGTGATCTAATGTGCTTCTCTCCTTTACTCAGGCCGAAGCTCGAGCTAAAGTCCCATCCAAAGCCGAACGTGCAGCCCAGGAAGCCGAACGTCGCGATGCCGCCTTAGCCACCAGTACGCTTAACCCCTCCAACAAGGGATTTCAAATGATGGCCAAACTGGGGTTCAAGCCGGGACAAGCATTAGGTAAATCCCAAGGTGAGGGAGTATCAAACCAAGAACCTGATAGCACATCCGGCGCCCGAGCAGAGCCACTCAATTTGGTGTTCAAGGAGGACCGGGGTGGTATTGGTCTGGATAGCGAGAAGAAACGCAAGTTCCGGGAAGAGGCCGAAGAGGCAGTGAAGAAAGTAAAGCAGGAAGAGGGTGATTACCGCGATCGTGTCCGTATTGAACGGGAGACGCGACGTATGGAAGCTCAGTTTCACGCTGCGCAGAAGGTTGCCGAACGATTGGATGCGGAGGCGGACGGGGAGACCACCCAGAAGAAGCGTGGGAACACCCCGACTGAGTATGAAGAAGGAGAATCCGAAGAAACGACCAGTGGATCAAGAACCCCGCAGCCCAAGGTCAGGGTCAAACCGACCCTGCAAATCAACATCCTATATCGCGGGCTCGTCCGTGAACGGGAGGAGAAAGAACGTTCCATACAGGCTCGTCATCTATTGCAAACGTCCCTGCCATCGTCATTTTTCCCCAACCCACGGTTACCAGGGTATGATGACCCGACGCTGGAGCGGGAGGATACAGTGGCGTTCGACAACAAACCCGATATCTTAACTATCCTTGAGCAGGAACTTGACGAAGAAGACCCAGAACTGGACGAGTTTAATGCACTCGAGCCGAGTGAGCGGCTGGCCCGGATAGTGCAGTATCTGCGTGAGACACACCATTACTGTTTCTGGTGCAAATATCGCTATGAGACCAGAGAAATGGAGGGGTGTCCAGGTGTGACGGAGGAGGATCATGATTAATGACTTACTTGTACCATACGATTCTTAGAAAACCACATCCGATGTTCCTTTACATGCCTATATATAGATAGCTAGAAAGAGAATGGCAGATCAAAATTAATCTATGCTGTCTAGGCAAACTCCCAATAACTATACATTGCCCTAAACCACGGCCTACAGTGACCGTATATACAATAAATAAATAACGACGAAATATCCGCAAAGTTTTCTTGACGCATTATAACATAAACAGATGGCAAGCTCTGGCAACGAGAGCGTAGCGAAATATTGAACTTTGAATGTCACCCCGGAAATATGTATAAGAAATTAGACTATAGAACCTATGTCCATGTCCTGGACAGAGATCAGAACGATCAGTAATGAGTGAATAGCTACTCGTGGGAGGGCATCGTTTTCATAAGCTGCGCCAGCGAGCGGTTCGGGCATTTCTGCAGCGTCTGGTAACAACTGGCACAAATGCGCAGGCAACAAAAAACACATCGGTATCGAATTTCTCGATCATATATCTGGCAGGTCATACATGGAAGTGGATGCCAGAGGTTGTTGGCAGTGGGCATCGACCGATGTTCCTGGTAGCAAGCATAGTGTAATCGGTTTAGCGGTGCGGCGACGGGGTCGTAATCTGGCGGCGTCCATGGCCCGTTACTCTCTTCGCTTGAAACCGGTTCGATATATGTACTGGTACCGTCGATTTCTGGCTCTGGCTCTGGATCGGGAATATAGCTCTCTAGCGGGTCCTCGATCGGCCGAACGTGTTCTTGAGGGTGAATAGGGTACTGGTCTTCACTGGATGGAGGAGTTACTTGTTGTATAAGAGCCGGAGCCGGAGCCGGAACCGGCGGCTCCTCCCGCTTGGGAACGGGGACTCGAGGAAACCTGGGAAGCGGGCGGTCTTCATATTTAGGGGTAGGGTTGATGTGATGGTACGGCGACTGGTTTGACAACGAGTCGGCTGGGGCAGAGGGGAATGCGGGAGGAGAAGGCAGCGGGTTGGGCGGCAGGTCCTTCTCTTGCGAGCGAAGAGAACGGCCCGGGATCGAGTCCATTCGTGTTGGTATCACGACTTCGTCGGAACTTGAATCTCTCCGTGGTGGTGATTCGGCGTTTTTCTTTCTGGATTTAATCGCAGAAAGTGATGGCATTCGGAGACCGCGAGAACGGCTTTCCTTGTCGAGAATAGCCATGGTTCTTCTTCTTTTTCTCGCCTCTCTCTGTATCTTCTTCTGATCGCTTCGTAGGTTGGGATTGTAATAACGGACGGGCAATTACCAATGCCGGCTGACGTCGGTGGATATCAGCGCACTTTACTCCGTAATTGATAACAAAGAGACTGCGCGATTGGCATCAGCGGAAAAGTATGAGTACTTGGCAAGCCCTCAACTTACTTAAAATCAGTCGACGTAGATAATATATGCAGTGGTAATTAATACAAGGAAGGAAAATCAGAGGAGGAACACAGAGAGGGAAAAGGAAAAAACACTTTGATTAATCTGGGTCGAGTTAGGAACAAACCAGAGACCAAAGCTGAACTGTGGAATGGATCCATCGATTTATTGGATCGAACTACCTTTTTAGTTCGGATGATAGTTCGTTACAGTCTTGAACCAAAAAAAAAGAGAAGGAAAAAAAAAAGAAAAAGAAAAGAAAGAGTAATAATAATAACAAAATGAATAAAAATTTACAGGAATTCAAGATAACGAGCTCCCTTAATACATGACAAATCTATCGATAATGGCCCTTTTCAAGTCTGTTAAATCTTTGGTTCCAGTTGTGTATCGCCGATAATATTATCAGGATCAAGGTGGATGAGAAACTATGAACTAGTTAGTTAAAGAATCACGGTGAAGATCGATTGGATATCAGATACAGAGTCGGTACTCCGTAGCGATGACCAACTTGGTAAGAAAACTAATGGAAATAATCTGAAAAGGCAATGGCCGATCCATTCAGGAGCGATGCAGATATGTTGATCCTCATAAGATCTGGCGTCATACTTTGGTATTAATCATTCCGTGCTAATCTCGGAACAACAAATGAAAATGCTTGGACAGGTACAAGAAAATTTAATTGATTAACCATGATTGAATTGTTCTTTACAGGGAACTACTCATTACTGACTTACGATGTGATAATATATAGAGATTACAAGGAATGCTCATATTATATGGATAAAAAATAGATTTAAAACTCATGAACGGGTGATCAATTCTCTGTTTTTTTTTTTCTCTTCTGATCAATAAGATTGTTGTGGTGGCGTGAGGTCGCAGCCAAGTAAATTTAGGGTCTCCCAAGTGGATCTACGTGGCATATCTGAAACAGACGCCCTCAGACAATTTTTATTTACTAGCTTATAAAGATTTAACATTTTACCAATGTCATAACCACTCCGATGTGGTGTAATGGCTAACATCGCTGTCTCTCACACAGCAGCTCGGGGTTCGATTCCCCGCATCGGAATTCTTTCTTTTTTATTCTACATTCATTCGTATAATATGTATTGCGTACCCCTCCCTCCGTTCATTTGTTCCTTGTTCATGTTTCTTTTTATTTACTGACTTCCCTGCCCTGCCCTCCCTCCACTCGTCCACTTACTTTCACCATTTGTCCTTCTCTGAGTACCATCGGTCTAACCCATAGGTACCATTACGAAAACATAATACAAGAATCTGGCTCTATATCCCACCACTTTGTATATCCAAAATCTATTCAGACTAACTACTAGCACGGAGCAAATCAATTTGTACCCTAATCCAGACAGAATGCTCCTTGTCAGCACGCACAGGCTACCTTAGCCACCATTATCGAGTAATATGTATGCAATCTGGCTACCTAGTAACTCGCCCGACACATATGAACGAACAGTCAATCAAGTAACACAAGTTCTATGCCAATGTATGTATATAAAGAAAGAAAGAAACGTCCGGTCCGGTCATGCGAATACAAAGATCATGGGCGTCAAGAGCAAACGTAGAAAAATGGAAAGACACTGAAAAAGGAATGCAATATCGCTTTTCACTAAAACCCTCCTGCGCCGACAGATTTGCACCACTGGTCTCTCGTTCCTTCTCTCGCAGCCAAATTGGTCATATCAGAAAGATAAATTAGAAAGAGGGGATGGTGCGAAAGTCAATGAATGGGGAAGCTGGCACCTTCAGGACGTGGCCTGGGGATTCCCCGTAGAGTCGGTGATCTCAACTGAACGTGTTTCGAGCTCTTTAGGAATTAAATATCCTTGGCTTTCCTGTAGCATGAATTCCGACCCTGCGGATGCGGCGGCGTCAGCTTTAGAGACCGAGTCATCAGTATGCGTATTATTCCCTGGAAGCACGGACCGCGAGGCAGACCCCTCAGCCTGCGGATTTGATGACGTATTTTCTACGTGCTCTGCAGATTCATCCCTTTTGTCTTCATCGCCAATAACGGCAGCTAGACTCCGGAAATTGAACAGCGGTTCTGTAGACGAGCCGTTCCCCTCTGTGGTCCCAGTGTGATCGCCAGACATCGACTCAACAAGAGAGGAGAACGATGAAGAAGCGCTCGAGACATGTCGCAAATGTGACGGTTTCGATAACTCCCTGGGCGAAGATTGAGGGACGGAAGATTGCATAGACTGATGTTGATCTGCCAAATTCGCAGGCGGATATACAGCATTCATACTAGCGGACGCAGTACCGGAACTTGTAGACGTAGTATCGATGGGAGCATCCGGGGATACACGATCCACTTCTTTACCCTTGCCAGCAGGCGTGCTTTCCTCGCCAATAGCAGAGGAAGAGCTGCTCGCAACCCTCCCTAGCCCTGTAGGTACATCCAAAGCGGATCCACTTGCATTGACACTGTAAAGACCGGTTTTACGGGCAGACTTTTCTGCCTTCTTGGCCTCCTTCTCTCTCTTTTTCGCTTCTTTTTTCGCTTCCTTCTCCTCCCTCTTACGGCGCTCCTCCTCGCTGGCTAAACTCAGCCTAATCGCCTCCATCATCATCATCTCTTCCAAATCGTCAATGCGGTTTCGCCGAGAACTATTGCGTGGCGGTGCTATATTCCCAGACCCTTCCTCAGCAGAGTCCGTCTCGTTTGTAGCACCGCGTCGATCCGTTAAGAATGCAAGAGCCTGCAGCGCCGGGGAGCCTGTGCGGCTAGAAGAAGTGTGAGGATCCGAACCGCCAGCTCTCCGCATGACGCCTCTCCGCCCAATATTGAAAGTTCGAGAGTCGCTTCCATTGCCATTCGAATTCATCAGATATGCTGCAGTGTGGAGAGCGGTTGCCGCCGCAGACCTCCGCGCAGCATGCGCCCGAGCGTTGGCCAGTTTTTGAGCCCAATCCGGACGGACCTTATCGGTTGTGATTACCGTAGGGTCATTTGCAGACAATGATGTAGCGCGCCTCCGGCCCGTAACGGCTGTAACATTTCCAGAAGAGAGTGAAGATGTAGATGATACTGGGGAAGTGAAGTTTGGGCGAACACTAGGGTCTAATGCATATGTGAGTCCTCTGCGGAAGGGTGGCGGCGCGTATGTCACTCCAAATTCAGGCTGAACGCAGAAGGGACAGGCTGCAGGTTCCGAGACAAGTTGACAATCCTGGCTATCGGCAGTATCACCCTCGGCGGTTGCGGCAGGGGCGTTTGGATCAGAATCTCCATGCTCAGGAGGATGTGGGTCGGGACGCTTGATCTGTACAAAGCATTCTGAGCAGATAGGTTGGTCGCAACACCTCGTTCGGTTTAGGTAAGGAGGATAATAGAGGAAACAGATGGGGCATTCAGCTGCGTCTTTATAAAGGTATGCCTCGATGGGCTGCCCATTCACGAATGGGTCACGAGGGAGCTGCATCTCCCGGGGGGCTGGGTCGGCTTGTGTACCATGTTTAGATGTAGTAAGAGAGGCGAGTGTCTTTGCCCGGGTGCGGAACAATGGCGAACTCGAAGTTCCTGAGGTCAGGGGTGATGTTGGGGAAGGTAAGGAGTGGGCTGGGGTGGATGATTGGGACGCATCGGAGCCATAAGATTGTGATCTTGAAGTGATAGGTACCGTCAGATGTTGGATTCCTTTTGTATCAGTTGACTCCTTTGCCCCTTCTGTAACTTTTGGTGGGTTCTTATACTCTAGCTCTGGAGGAATTTCATCGGGCGGTGGAATAGGCAAGCCTCGCGCGGCAGCCATCAGCTGATGCTCCGTCCAAGAATCAGAGAAGTCGTTAAGACCTCTCCAGAAGGGCGCAAGCCGTCGTTCGATCTATGCTGAAGAATTAGCCTTGGTCGCATCAAACAGTTGGCGCAAATTTCATATTACCATTAATTGCCTCACCATAGCCTTGCTGAAATCTTCCGTTCCCGTATAGACACCCTGCGTAACTAGGTAACCTCCATCGACGTGTTCTTCCCTCATACTACGCTCCCGTTCCTTGACCCGAGCCACCCGTTCCCTCTCTAAACGGCGAGCCTCTCGCTCTTGCTTCGTTTCTCGGCGATGCTCGAGGGTCGCAACATCCCGCTCTGAGCTTCCGCCGATTCCGAGAATGGAGAGATCTGGCCTACTGCCTCGCGTTGATCTGGAGCCCTCTGAATGATGTCTGTCGCCATACGGTGATCTTCCATGTCCACCGCCATGGCTTCGGCGATTTGGAGGAAAGGGTGGCCGGGCCTCTCTTGTCTGTGAATTGCCCATCTCTGCCGAGAATGGGAATTGGTATGAGGAGGGTCAAAACGGGGAAGTCTGACAGTTGATAATCTGAGAATCTGGGGAGGCTGCGGAATGCCGGATAAGAAAGCGGAGACAACGCGAAGTGTCCGAAAGATAGTAAGTAAGAGAACAAATTAGAGATTTGAGGGAACCCCGGGTGAGACTCCCAAGTGGAAACAAGAAGGGGTCAAAGTGGAGCGATAGACTGTGAGACCATCAGTTATTGGAGCCGGGGGGGAAACAGAATGGTGATATTAAAGTCGCTGTGGCCATGTGAGCGACAAAGAAGCTAGCTGGCTGCTGGAAGCGGCGATGAGATCAGAATGCGGGCCAAGTGAACCGCGGGTGGATGGGGCCGAATCAGGGGGGGGAAATATGACGGGGAGAAACGAAGAGAGCACTTTGGAATGGGAAAGCAGTGATAAATAAGTCGCAATACTAGCATCTAGTATTGAAAACTGGACATGAGCCGGGAGACAAGGTACCTGAAGATAACAAGAAATAGAAAATGGTCAAGAAGATTGATGATGGATGGACAGGACTTAATCGTGACTTTTGAGTTCAATAGTACGTGGTACACACCATTGCATTGGTACAAAATGCTGTAATGGTAATATGATACATCTCCTCCAAAGAATGAGAGGTCCTGATGCGACGCCACGCCTTTGTATTACATCAACTTGTCGGATGCTTAATGGTGGTAAGAGGGGCGAACCCCTTGGCTCTGGGGGTTCTAGACTGGAAGCCACTACTGTACAGAACGAAATCATCTTTATGGTAAATGAAACATCATGCATCTGCTTGAATTATTGATATGGCATGTATCTCTTAGTTAACTAGTCAGTTAGTTAGTTACTTGAATCTAGGATATTACTAATCGACACCCTGTAACATCGCATGGGCTATGGAATCAGTACAGTACGTACTGTACCGTCCTCCATCCCCAAGACTCTAGACTTGGCATCGAGCATCATAGTGGCTAAGGTCGTTGGTTGCTGCGCCACAGACCGGTCCGTTTTAGGTTTGGGTTAGCGGGTGGAAAACCCATCATCTACTCCGTACTACAGAATTATTTATCACTCCCACAGCTGTAGTTGGTCCAAATCGATCCTTTACTTATAACTCTCTCATTTATTCAGGGTCCAGGCTGCTATCCCATCTCAATATAGGATGCGACAAAACCTTCACAGTTCATTCTGACCTAGAGCAATCGGTCAAACAGCTTACGGTGGTTACAGTTGTCACCATACTTTTTCTTTGCTTTTTCTTTTTTTCTTCCTTTTGCTTTTTTCCTTATTGGCACCTTACGGCCTTCCTTCTCCTCTATTCTTACCTACTTGCTAGGCTATTGCTATATGGTTCATCATCAGTCCTAACAAATGACGACCGATTCTTCAGCAATTAAACGCCTGCACATCACTCCCTTCACCGCAGAACTTCTTCCCTCCATATTATCTTCATCCGTTCGGCCCTTAGCCACAGAAATCTCCTTCCACGGCATCCCGACGTTTCCGGAGAACAATTACGGCTACGTGACGCTACCAGCGATGGAGGCGGATAAAATTAAGAAGAAGCTCAACGGTTCAATCCTCAAAGGTCGAAAGTTCAAGGTGGATGTAGCTCGGCCACCTAAAAGACAGAGGGACGAAGGCGAAGGCGAAACTGATAAGGCAGCTTCTAATACAGTATCGCCGTCAAGCAAGAAGTCAAAGAAACGAAAGGATGCCGGAAATGTTTTAGAGGGATATGAGCTTCAAACAGATCGCCAAGTAAAGAGAGGCTGGACAGAGTCAACAAGCTCCTTGAAAGAGAGGCGCAAGGAGGAGAAGAGAAACAAGAAGAAGGACGATAGAACAGGAAAGTTGCAGGCGAAATCCAAGTATACGGAGAAGGCAGAATGTTTGTTCCGAACAAAAATCCCTCCTAACAGAGCCTCGTCTGCTGAGGTGGAGCAAGACAAACAGTCGAAGAAGAAAAAGAAAAAATCTTCACAGGAGTCTGTTGTACATGAGTTTTCAAAGACTGTTACACACCCGAGTTTCCTGCGGACAGATAAGGACGGAGCAACGCCTACGTTTTCTTTCGAAGAAGGTAAGGGTTGGATAGACGATTCAGGAAACGTAAAAGAACAAGCCAGCGATCGAATCAGAAGTGATCAACACACACCAGGGAAAATACCAGGGGCAAAGGAGAAACCGAAGTCCAAAACTTTGCTCAAGACTAAGGCAAGCCCTCAAAGACTTGATGATGCAAATGCTGTTGGAGGAGATGTTGATATGAAAGAATTGGATGAATCGGATGATTGGACCTCGTCTAGTGGGGCAACGTCTTCCGACGATAGTGCAACCGATTCTGAAAGCGAGGCAAGCGTGACATCCAGTTCTTCAGATGCATCAGGTATCTCCAGTGACCAGGATGGACAGGGATCGCAGTCGACGCCCCACGGTGTTGAAAAGATTTCCGGCCCCGAAGCAATGGTGGACCAGGGCGTTGCTCAAGCGGAGAAAGATGATGAGCCACACCCCCAAGAAGTCCATCCACTAGAAGCTCTCTTCAAGAGACCCGCACCTGACACCACCGATGTTAAGCCTGATGCAGATGCCAATGCGCAATTTAGTTTCTTTGGACAGGGAGACATGGAATCCGAGGAAGAAATACAGGAAGTTGCAGAGCCACAAACCCCGTTCACGAATAGGGACTTACAAAGCCGTGGACTGAGAAGTGCTGCCCCCACACCTGACACAGCGTTGGCTGGGCGAAACAAAAAGTGGAATAGCCTAGAACAACATGAGTCCACGGATGTGGATGATGAGCCTTACACCAATACACCTGTTCCAAAATCCAGCTCAGGACCCAGGGAAGAATCTGAATTCACAAAATGGTTCTGGGAAAATCGCGGAGATAACAATCGAGCCTGGAAGAAGAGACGGCGTGATGCTGCCAAAGAACAGAGACAAAGGGAGAATAGGAGGAAAGGCATGAAAGGGAAGTCATAGGGTTAACATTCTAGGATATATTTTCTATAGAACCATGTGGATATCTCCTAGCTATGTCAATTGAGATATTTGCTGGAAATAAAGCATTCCAAAGATCAATGTGCATCATCCATAGGTAGAACTGATATCATTATCACGTGATGACAAGGACCCAGGTTATGGGTTTAAGCTTTATATCACCGCAACTGATAACACATTTATTCATCAGTAGAAGGGAAACGAGATTACTTCCACCCCTTATTATTTTCTCAGCCATGTCTCGTTACCGGGACATTGTATCTCATATTGTTCTTCTTTTTATAGTTTTTCTGTCACTGACAACTTTCACGTTGGCGTCTTGTGAGTGATCATTTGCGGTTAACCCCAATTGTGACTTGAAGTATTGACTAAATTCTGATTATTCAAGCTCCTGCCTCATTTTGCAAATGCACTTGCTTCTCTAATAGCACCATAATCCCCCTTCATCCTGCGAAACCAGAGACTACCGCTCTAACCAGCGTTTTCCATCTCCTCAGCCGTAGCGACTCCACCGATGATCACGACAACACAAATGAAAGACGAGCCAGCAAATATCGCTCCCTAAGCTGCAACGATTGCAATCGAAAATTTTGCCTTGACTATGACTTGCCCACGTGTAAAGATGCGAAAGAGGAGGACGTATTTACTACGTGTTTCCGTACGAGATAACTTTGCTTGTCTTGCATCTTACTTGTGCTGACCAGCCGTTCGGGTATGCAGAGAGAGACTCTAGGAAAGACGAGGCCATAGTGTTCATTTTCATAATTGCTACAAGCGGACTGCTAGCGTGGGCTGTCCTCAAACCATGGATACAAAAGTATATCGAGGCATGTCATATACCCTTGTCTTGGTCATCCCAGCTTGCTTTAATGCTAATTCGGCGATAGGCGGCAAGAGAACGGCGATCATACATCCCTGTGTCTGAGAATACAGACTGATAACTGCCACCAGATATCTTCCAGATACCCATAATGAGTAGCTACCTTCTACGGAGCACTTCAAAACTCTCTGTATATTTTTAGATTCATATTTACGAAAGTTACGCTTTTGGAATTGCCTTACAAGGCCGCTTTAAAGACTCAAAATAGCTATGGTAGTAGCTTCTGTACAACATCTACAAATTGCAGGTCTTGTCAGCAAAAATCATGACATTCCTGGGCAATGTAAACCATGGGCCGGAACCTAGGCATGCTCAGATATAATTTTTTTTAATGATAAATAGGCCGATGCGCTGGCTCAGAGCAAGTCCCTTATCCTGGAACCTAGAGTTAGTCGGCACTACCAATGTACATTATTGGCACAGCGCCAACTAAGTCATATTAATACATCTGATTCTACGCACCAGCATGAAACACTGCAAACATGCGAGTCTTAACTGCACCGATGGCAGGGGTTCCTTGAGGGAAGAAGTATAGGATGTCGCCCGGCTCGAATGGAGTAAATATCCGATGAATCCGGGGTACATTCTATTAGTAAGATGTAAACTGCTAGTTAACTAACTAACTAACTAGTGAACTCCGACACACTCGCCATCATCCACATGAGAAATGTTTTGTGATGACCAACGCAAACCGGTTCTTACGAGGTCAGGGTCGGGCCTAGTTGTCTTATTTGGATATGATCTCCACCAGTCAAGAACAGGCTGCGGACTTGGTACCCACAATCTAAAATATTAATTTCTTTCAAGGGTACGTACTGTACTATCAAAGGCTTAAAACGCATGACGCGAGGTTTCAGAACAACATATTAGAAAATAGTCCAAATGAACGCTCTAGACACTCTTCGCTCGTACAGCTGAACAGTTAATGAGCAAAGCTGCCGGTCACACAGCGGGTCTCGGACTCAACGGCACAGCATTCGGAAAATCTGCCTTGCTACACTCGGTGTACCACAGACAGGCCTGAGGGAGAAAAATGTTACCTAAATAGAACCTGTGTTCGCCACCGGCCCTTCAACTCATGTCACATATACTCCGTACCATCAGTATATACTAATAGAACGCATCTATCTAGTAGTACCGCAACAATATTCGATACCTACCTAATGATCGCAGGAACTTTCAACTCGTCCACTGGGGTGTCATTTAGTACGTGCTTAGGTTCTGGTGAACTGAAATTTAAGAAGAATAAGTTCGAGTCAGTCTCAAACTTTAATCTCCATTTGTTCAAATCTTTGACCCGGATCCATGATCATGTGCAGCCTACTATCCCATTCTTGGGACTAGCGTACTGTCATTGAGTTGGATCTCCAATCAAGGTAACCGTTGAGCCGGGAATTCCATAGATTACTTCCGCCGTTTTACATGACAGAACCCTGGAACTTTTTGCAGGCAACCCTTCTCCTTTCTCCTTCATAGTGCTCTCCTTCTTCCCTGCCTCCCGACTCTTCCTCATACTGTGCACTCCCCGACTGTGATACGCCATACTTCCACCACCTAATCATAATAACTTTTCCTCTCTATATCTCTATCCCACCGGGTCTCGGGCGCTTGCCAAGTCGAGATCGAAACACAGGAAAAAGAGAAGAAGAAAAGCACTTGTCACAGAGTTTACAGGAGGTTAAAAAAAAGGATAGTCTCAGAAGGAGACCTGTCGTTTTGTGGAGGGCTAGCCGTAAGAGTCTTGGACGTTTCCAAAGATCATGGTATTAACACAACAGAGAAGACAACCTGCCTCGGACGACCAGTTCCCAACCACTCAGCTATTCCTTCTAGGTATGTAAAACGAACCAAGCAGTTTCTTTCCTTGTTTCTTTGTTTCCTTTTTTTTTTTTTTTTTTTTTTTTGCTTCACTTGCAGGTGCTTACAGTTGTTTGACTATAGCAATATGCCGTGTTGCGGAGCCTATTGCCTTGACTTCTATCTTCCCATACTCATGGGTGATGGTCAAGGACTTCAATGTGGCTAATGGATCCGATGCTTCCTTCTTTGCTGGTATACTTGTATCGGCCTTTTCACTAGCCGAAGCGCTCACCGGTATGTTTTGGGGAAGCCTGTCAGATCGTGTCGGTCGCAAACCTGTCCTGCTTTCTGGCTGCCTCGGAACCATGGCGTCCCTCCTCATTGTCGGCTTCGCGTCGAATTTTTGGGTAGCTCTCTTTGGTCGGGCCCTCGGAGGCATCCTAAACGGAAATATCGGTGTCATTCAGACTATGGTCGGTGAACTAGTCAAAAGACCTGAGCATGAACGTATGGTCCCTCTATCTTATTGCTTCCGTGGCTGGAACCTTGGCTGATAGTCAAATGTGTAGCTCGAGCTTATGCTGTGATGCCATTTGTTTGGTCAATTGGCACAATTATTGGGCCAGGTATGTATTAAGGGGCATTAGTCGACTAAACAGCATAGCGGAAGATGTTAACCATTTACGCCATCGCAGCTATTGGGGGGTTACTTGCAAAGCCTACTGAAGGTTTCCCTTCCTTGTTTCACCACGATGGCCTCTTTGGCAGATTCCCTTATCTCCTGCCAAACCTTGTTTGTTCTGTCTTACTCCTTCTCAGTATCATCTTCAGTTGGCTCTTCCTGCAAGAGACTCATCCCGATATGCAGCCTTGGAATGTTACCGAAAATCTCGATAACAGATCCGCAGAACGCCCTCTTCTAGCGACTGCTGGGGCAACTGCCAATGCAGGGGCGGACCTACGAGCCGAATCATATGGGACTTTTAACCAGGTTCACCTATATGACGACGAGGATTGGATGGTACGATCGGATGGTTCAAGGCCCGAGAAAAGTCCCCAAAGACAACTTATCTTCACAAAACGAGTCATAATGCTCATCGTTGCGTTGGCGATCTTCACATACCACTCTATGACGTATGACCACTTATTGCCTATTTTTCTGCAGGACAAGAAGTTTCGGGACGCACCTATTGTTGGCAACTCGATATTGAAATTCCCCGGTGGTGTTGGTCTCTCAACCAGAACAGTCGGCCTAATCATGTCTACCGACGGCGTCATTGCACTCTTCATTCAAAGCATCATTTTCCCTGCTTTGGCACATTATTTGGGAGTGTGGAGACTTTTCGTGATTGTGACCATCCTTCATCCGGTAGCTTATTTCATGGTTCCATTCCTTATTTTTCTCCCTCGCAGTCTGTTGTTCTTCGGCATCTATGGATGTTTAGTCGTTCGCAATATCCTTGCAATCATTGACTACCCCGTCTTGTTGATTCTTATTAAGCAAGCTAGCCCTTCCGACTCGGTCTTAGGAAAGATCAATGGCCTTGCTGCTTCCGCTGGAGCTGCTTCTCGCACTATCGCCCCACCTATCGCCGGTTATCTGTACAGCACCGGTGCGGAACTTGATTGTACTGCACTTGCATGGTGGGGAAGCACTCTAGCCGCAATCGTCGGCGCCATGCAGCTGTGGTTCATGGAGCGAAAGAAACACTCGTCTGCTACAATCCAGCCAGTCGCCCCCTGCCACTATCTGCCGAATGAGACCCACCCTCGGAGAGACACCGTCCATATCATAGTTACGGGTACTGATGTAAGCACTCCTGATGTCTGATAATCTAGGGGATAAACAGACGGTGCTGCAGACAACGACGGGATCATGAGGCTGACGAGTGGTACTCATTGAGAACGCCTCGGTCAATGGATTGGTTTTTTGCGATGGGCAGTGAAACAGTACAGACATAATTTTTCTCCTTTTCTTTATTTTTTCAATTGTCGTTCCCATAGCCTCGCGATCACAGTTGAAGGACAAAAAGTTCTGGGCTTTTTTTTTATTTGGCGTGGTGTCTGGGTGTTCTATGTATTAGCTATGAGTTTGAATTATATCGTGTTTACATGACGTCCGTCCGGTAGCGTCTTGTTACCTGGAGTTTGCTCACTTCCAGAAGCACAACACCAATACAATATGTAAGTCAACGAGAACACTTTGAAGCTTGAGCGTTCGCCCATCCTAAATCCGATTCACGCGGATAGTACCTAATTGATCTAGTTTGCAGCATGGATGGGTGTCTCTGCAAGCACTGATAGGTGTATCATTGTGTGCGCCACAAAAAAGTGATCTTTGAGTAGCTCCCATCTAGTGCATTCATCATTTGCTTTAGCTAGATGGGACTCCCTCTGAACAGAATTCATAGCCATTGCTAAATCAGAAACGACTCAAAGCTTCTTTTAAGTGCGCAAAGCGAAATGACGCATATCGGCGCTATCCTGCCCCAGTTGCCGCGAACACAATTGCTGTGGAATCCTCCTATGTGATGTAGGAGACTATCGATGTTAGAGTAGTGGGGAGGGCCCACGAAGGATGGAACATTGTACTGCGTAGATATTGCCATCTCAAGACGAAATCTCAATATCATAGGTGCTACCCTAGGGCGGTGAGAATTTTGTAAAATTTCACCGCCCTGCCGCTAACCATACTATTCCTATAGGGGAATAGCTTTGTTTACAAACATCCCGGCAACAGACGAAAATAATAAACGGTTGGACTTGCTCTCATTCTCAACATTGTGTCATATGGACCTCTAACATTTTGCATATATACTGCTCTCGCATATCGCGCTATTACCTGCTCTGGGTTCCAGAATAGGCACTCTACTTCTTATTGCATCTTTGCCCATTACCCCATTGTCATGTCCGCACCTCTCTCTCCCTTAACGTCCTCGCGCCAGAATTCACAGCCCTTTTCCCCAGGAATTAGTGGTCTGGTCGCGCGGGAGGATGTCGTTGATAATATGGTCGCGTCAAATGATAGACTAGAAAATAGCTTCTCGAGCCCAAGAAAAATGGTTGACGATCTGAGCGCAGATGCCGAAAGGCGTCAGAGCTACACTGCTACACAAGAGCCGAACGAGCAGGACCTAGATTATGATAACACCGATCCCATACTACCGCCTAGCTCGCCATTTCAATATGATGCTAGGGATGATACAGTCGACTTCCAGATGCTCCGGAGCCAACAATTGTCGACGACCCCAAGGAAACGTTCCTACGAACATGTACCCGAGGACGATGTGTTAGATGATAGATACAGGAAAGGCACTGCTCGAAGAGATATGCCGGACATCAGTGTCTATACCGATGAGGACGCCAGCATCAATAATGAACAAAGCATCAGAGAAAGTGTTGGACTAGAGATTGGTAACAGCCTCATGGAAGAAAAGCACCACGAAGGAATGAGCACAGTGATCCACGAGAACAATGACAATGATGCCTCAAACGAAAAGGAGGGTATGAGCCTGCACGAAAATGATGATATGATTGACGACACAAACGATTCCATGGATGAAACATGCCTCAGCACGTTTTCCGCTGTTACCAATGTCGACATGACATCATTCGCACATCTACGGGGCGACTCACCGTTCAAGGCCAGACAAGCCCTTCCGAGTAGCCCTAGTAAGCTACAAGGTGATCTGGACGAAAAGGGTGACCTAGGAACTCCTACCACTGCTCGACAATCCCCCAGAATAAGCGGCCTGGTTGATTTCGGCTCACCCACTCCTAGAAAGAGAGATGCAAGAGCTAGCATAAATCCAAGCGAGACTCCCAACTTGCTTGACTTGTCAGACCAGCCCAGCTTTTTTCCGCGCAAACGCTACAGCATGCAAAATGAGCGATACTCTCCGTCACGGCGATCACCATTAAGGACTGTCCGGGAATCAACCAGGTCACCTGCAAAAGTGTCATTACTCGACTTTGATCTCCCTGCTGCTCCAACCCCCCGATCCATCCCTTCAGTGACACCACGGGAGCTCGAGTCTCTGAAGTCCGGTTTTCTTTCAGAGATTTCTTCGCTCAAAGCTACGCTAAGTGGCAAAGAGGCGGAAGTTGCTAGTCTTAAGCAGGCTGTTGCAGACGCCGAACGGCGTGTTGGAGAGACATCAGAGGAGGTTCGGAATGAAGCTGCCCGGAGGGAGACCTTAGAAATTGAACAAGCTGAGTGGCAGAGAAGAGGTCAGGAAATGGAAGATGTCTTGCAATCTGTCAAGGCTGAAATGATGGAAGGTGAGCGGGAGAGAGAACAGTTGGTGAGACGAGCCGAGGAAATGGAGAAGGGCAAGGAGCAGTTAGAAAGCAGGGTGGTTGAACTAGAGACACAATTGAGCTCGGCTCGCAAACCAGCGTCGAACGACAAGGATGCCTCTGAACGTGCGCAATTCGGCAAGACTGCCGAGGAAACGGCGAAGGAAGTTCAAGATGCCGTTGAGAAGGTTGCCCGTGAACTTCACACACTCTATAAGAGTAAACATGAGACCAAGGTTGCTGCCTTGAAGAAAAGCTATGAAGCACGTTGGGATAAACGACTGCGAGAGGCTGAGAACAAGCTAAAATCAGCTTATGAAGACAACGAGAGACTCAAGGTTGAGCGGGATGCAGCTCTCTCGGAAGTCTCCCAGCCTGATCTTAGCATGATCACGCGGGAGAAGGACGAGCATGAAGCAGAGAAACGTGTCCTAGAGGCTCAAATCAAGGGTCTACAGCAGGAATTGGGCGCGCTCAAAGATGACAGTGAGCGATTGCATCATGAGCTGAAAATCGAACGGGCTGAGAAAGGCGAGCTCGTCGCTGCTGTGGATGAGTGGTTAGCAATCCAGCAGAATCAGCCGTTAACCCAGGATGGCCCTCAGTCCCCAAGACCGCAGGCGGATACTTCTCCCGAGCCAACGCCAGTTGAGGTTGCGTCGGAGGACTTCAGACAAAGCATTAGCCGCAGTAGTTCAAGCAGCATACGTCCCCCGAGCACGGCGTCTAGCAACGGTGAAAAGAAGATACCAAGGATTCCAGCACCGGGAAACCGACAGGCCCGCGGGAACGGTGGAGGAAAGTCTGGAATTGCTGTCTTCACCCCAGGTCGCAGTGGTATCATGGGCTCGATAGAGCGAATGGGTCGCGGTGGTGTGTGAGAATCGGGATTTCTGGCAGAAGCCTTCTCTATCTACCTTTTCGTTGTTTTTCGTTCTGTTCTGTATATCTTCTCTTTCATGGTTTCTCCTCCGGACTTTACTTTGACGACGATCATGTCTCTTTATTCCCCCCTGGCGGTGCGCTGTTTGAACTGGTCCTCTGTTTGCTGAGTATGTGCTTATGGTTCTTTTCGACATTGTTGCAATGGGTTTAACGACCTATTAGTGAATAAAATCGATTCTTGATACATTCCTTAGCCACGAGCAACTTTCCTCGATAGGGTAGTAAGTGACATCCATGATACCCAGGAAGTCGATGCTCTTCTCTGTGTAGGCTATGCAAGTATTGCTATATAGAGATAGCCATCTCATCGAGCCCAGTTATTTTCGGATAGACTATATAGTGCCAGACTAGAACGAGTGTAACTTGGCGCTGTTAGTCGAACAATAGGACATACTGATAGGTTGGATGCCCTTCTTGCTCCAATACGTATATATAAACCCAATGAATCCTAGAGCTAATGCCATTCATGACCACTTGTATAAACAGCGATTAAATATCGTAGATACATACATAGTCAACCTCTCACCAGCCCAACGGCCTCGAGGTACGTACTAGTAGCTACACCGGCACCGCTCCCAGATGAGAGAAACACATATTCACCACCAAAGTTGGAGCATCTGATTGGATAGGCATCTTATTCGCCTAAATGTAGTACGAAACTACTAGTAAATATCCTCTCTGGCTTGTTGGGGCATTACCGGCACGCCCCCCACTCTCTACTGCATACCCCGCGATCTCAATGAAGGCCATTTTGCTTGTGGATGACTTCCTACGCAACAATCCATCCTTATAGGTTACTGGCCAAGGCCCAGGAAGATCGGGTTACCGCAAACGTGGGGTGGCAGCTACGTCGGACCGCCTGGCCCAGCTTCGGGAAGATGTCCGACCTGCTTAAGACCCGATTACGCTAGTGAATGCGAATGAGGGATTAAAGAGAGTAGCGTAAGGACATGCGCTAGGAATTAAGTTTGGTTGTCAACTTGCTTGCTCTGACTCAGTCAGACGTATTGGTGGCTTGAGCAATGCGCCATGGTCTCGCATCTGTCTCACTCAGTCTGTTGTTTATCACACACACTCTTCTAGAATAGATAGAGGGGGAGGGTCGGAAAGGCAGCAATTGAAGCCTCGGGACGGATATGGCGGTCATTGACATGGGCTGAGGGAATTTGGTGATTGAATTGACCGCTCGTAGACTTCTTATTGTTGCCTGTGGTCCAGCCGTTATTCGTTACGTACAGACTATCTTCGAGTCTTGGCGCTGTCTGGGGAATCGTCGTGATCTTGATTCTTGGTTTCCCTCCCCGGCTTGCCACGGGGTCAAAGAAATTTTAGTCACATTATGGGGCCGCGCCTGGGGTAGCCTGGGGTAGTTGGAAAACTTTTGACCAGTGCCGCGTTTCTGGCGACTTCGGCGCGGGAAGCGAAATCTCTTGGTATTCCTTGGAGAAGGAGATAGTTAGTCGAACCTGGACGGGCGGCACACAATGTTATTAAAAGTGAATACTAATAACTACTGTGTACCACACTTTCGGAGAGGCTCCATTATTCCGAATGCTGTTCAGGTGGTCCTTAGAGAAACTATTCCCGAACAGTCGGTAGCCCGCGTTCCTCTGTTCACCTGGGACAATCCAGTCGCAGTCATTGGTTCTCCTCGTGCCAGATATGGATAGGCCCACCTAGTCCCACTTTGGTATCCGCTGGCGTAGTATCGATTGGTCTTGGTGTCAGTGCCAAAAAAAAAAAAAAAGAAAAACCCTCATTAAAGAACGGCGAATTACCATGTATGGAGGATCACCTCCGAAGTATGGAGTCGGGCTCGTGACCACCTGGAAATTCGGATTGGGATCATTTTTGCTCTCGTTTCAGTTACAGAAGCAAGGCAATTGACCTTCAACCTGCCATAAATAGTGATTCCTGTCCAAAAGAGGCTGTTAAGGTATCGGTAGCCCGCAATTAGTTCCTGGTCCTCTCACTGACGGCATTTGATGCATCCCGTGGCATGTAGGCATGTATGACAGTACATACATATACATCGTATAATGCATACAGCATGGCGTAGCATAGGCCACTTGATCAGCTTCCTAAATGATGTGATGACGACACCGTGCGCCCATTCTCTTGCTCTTCTGCGTACTTCCATCCAGACCATCAAAAAGATTCCTCCGAGTATCGCCAATAATGACTAATCTTACTTTCACACTGAACTTTAAATCACTGGCACTAGTTCCTGTGCATGTCACCTGCTCTGTTTCTAAACTGCTGGGGTCGAAAGTCCCCGGTATGTGATTGGGTCTCCGAATTAACGCTTCCTTCATTGTTGCTGAATTCCGACGGAAAGGGGTCATGTTTTTTCTCCGAGTCCTTAGGACTATTCCGTTCATCGGCACAACGGTTGATATCGGCCACGTACCATTCACCAAAACGATCAAGTCTCACGTGGAGCTGGGGAGGCTTGTTTTTAGCCTTCGAGGATTAGAAGGTATCGGATTCCATTCGATGTTCCAAAATCACAAAAGCCCTGGAGTCATTGAAATAATAATAAATAAGAAAGTAAGGAAGTAAACAAAATATGAAGAATTTGTGAATAAATAATTAAAGATAAAGATACATATATTCTTCTGAGACAAGACATTCTTTGAATCGGTATTGTGTACACTGCAAGTCAAGGAATTCATCCTGGTTGACGTCTAGAACTTGAGCTGCCGCCCCTTCCAGCGGCCCGCTTCCTGATATCCAATTACGTTTTTTTTATTTTATTTTATTTTATTTAATTTTTTTTTTTTTTTTTTTTTTTTTTTTTTTTTTTTTTTTTTTTTTTTTTTTTTTTTTTTTTTTTTTTTTTTTTTTTTTTTTTTTTTTTT
>NW_022475997.1:611108-628728 GCF_009193645.1 Aspergillus pseudonomiae
CGTGGTTTTCTCTTCCCTTTTTTTTTTTTTATATATATTTCTTATATACTTGGTTTTATTTATTTTTGTCTTGACTTTTAAAGCAAATAGGTACACAGAGCCCTATGATCCATGTACTTAAGTCAGCGCGTGGGGCTATCCCTCTTGAGTGGCTCTCACATCCATTCCTGTGACAAGCTGGAAGTGTTTTCCCCGTTGGGATCTGGATCGCACTGGCAAGGGCGGACCATCAACCATATTAAAAGCCAAAGTACTCTATGGAGTAGTTGTTACTAAGTAGACTCGTAAAAGTCACAGGGACCGTGAGCACTATTCTGAAGCACAGCAAATAGAAAGGGAAATCCTATGATCTTCATGGACCATTCTTCTGCTAGGTGGTTCTGGTCCACTTTCACGGCAAATTAATTTGGTCATCCAGTGGATTTTCTTGCGGGATATCCAGTAGTTGATCTTCCCCATTTATCATCAATGCCTGTCCAGACGCCAAGGTCCCTTCCCTAGGGTCCAATTCTTATGAAAGACAAATGCAAACTAATGTGAATAAACATGTGAGTCGTACATTCCTAAAGCCTATTATGATAGGGGGGATCATCCCCCATTGACCAGAGATTGTCCCAGCCCGGGCCAACCTTTTGTTTGATGGCATAATCATCGCGGACCTCGGTCCGTGGGAGCATACATCTTTCGATCCGGCCCTTCAATCAATCCGTGATTCAAGCTACCATGCTGGTCAGGGATATCCCAATCCCATATACCGGCCATTCAAGGCAATAATGAGGTGAGGAAATCCTAGCAACAGGCAGATTTCCGTATCAAGTAAGATGCTCCTGCAGAGTGGACAGAGAACTTAAAGAGACGGGAACCAACTGGAATCCAGATACTATTAGTAGTACTCCGTATTGTTAAGAAGACCAGAAGGAAAAATAAAATAATATAAAATATATTTTTTGGGACGCTCGGAAATATTTCCGGGCACAACACCTCTCTCAAATGACGCATTCGGTCCCTTGACTTTTTAGTTATCAACTTCAAAAAAAAAGTTGGCCACTCCAAGGGGACGAATTAGGGCAAATTAACGTCCCGGTTGGGCATGGACCAACCCTTTCGGGGATGGAGTTGCGAGAGATCCAGGTTTCAGTAACGTGACCGGGCCGAGGGACGCTATTCGGGTCTCGTTTGGCGCCGCTGCAAGTCGTAGGCAAGTGGAGAATGCTCACCTCCCCAGGATAGACCGTAGGTATCCGGAGAACTTCCTATTACTCGTAGTTTCAGAAGAAGGGAAGCCCATCGGGAGTGGAAACGGCTGCGAGGAGTGGAGTAGCATTCGGACCGTCATTGGGTGGGTATGTGGAGAGGATACAGTAAGCAGTCGCCGACCACTGGCTCAAAGCGCGCGGTCTTCAGCAGTCACTAACTGTGGATGGAATCTCCCCGCTCCACCCACCCCGCCGAACTTAGGCCGCCCTAATCCCATTAGTTCAAGAGTGAGGGAAATACCTAATCCACAATTGGGTCTAGCGTCCTTTCGGTGGAAAATGGATGGGTGACCGATTAATATTGAAACCCTCTGGATTCATGGATGGAGTCCGTTGGCCATGGTCTGGGGGAGGCAACACCGTCACGGTGTGGATCTGGGGGCATTTCATCGCCAACCCCAACGCCAACGCCTCCTGACCGATTTTGTTGGTGGACGTGTTGCATATTAGTTCACTACTTAAACATTCCTCCTCCCCAACCCCAGGTCTCGCCTCTTCTTTTCGTCCCCTTGGACGAAGAAGGTTTGAATGTGGTTCCCCTGTTACCAAACATATATATAACATAATTCTTTTTTTATAAAAACAGAAAAAAAGAAAGAAATTATTAAACGAAAGGTCCTCTCCACTCTTGACTCTTTTTGATTTGGTTAACAGTTTTGGAATTGTGTTCTTCTTCTTCCATTATCCTTTTTTTTCTTTCCTTACCATATCGGTCCTCCTCCTATAACATCACTCTTTATGAGCTTAACTTAACACGCCAAGTTAACCGGTTGATGGATCTTTGGCGTCAACTGAAATCGCACACTACACCATGACTAATCTCACTGCCTCACCATCATCGAGTAACATGGCCGAGAACGAGGCCAAGGGGAAGCGAAAGGCTTCTACGGCGGGCCTCCCTGCCAGTGCCCGACCCGTAAAACGGAGGGCATCGAAGGCATGCTGTTGTTGCCGTGCTCGGAAAGTCCGTTGTGACGTGGTGGAAAATGGCTCTCCTTGTACGAATTGCCGCCTGGATCAAGTAGACTGCATTGTCACCGAGAGCAAGAGGAGAAAGTTCGTCCATGCCGAAAACATGACCCGTTTGCCTCACTCGTCGCAGAACCGCGGGCTAACATCGAGTGCGCTACTTTGCCACTTTCCAGGAAATCCCGTGTTGAGGTTGACAACCCCAGCCATCAGCTCTCTCAATCGCCCGCGGAGGCCCCCGAAGACGGAAGTCTTCTGCGGAGACTCAGTGAATGCCACGGGCTCTCAGATGTTGCCCCTGCGTCTCCTTCCCAGCGTTCTGTAGACCTGGACCAGGGGCAACATATGCCACATCTTTTATGTTCGTATCTGCCTGCGCCCCGAGGAACGAGACACGTTAAGTGTAAACGTATACACGTGTGTACTGATGTGACCAACCTATATAGATCAGAGCCAAGTCAGCAGAATTGGTGCCGGGGCTGAACGATATCGAAGAAGAATGGCGCCCAACCCTGCGGTGCCTGCCACCATGCCTCTGCATCACGTCACCTCGCAGATCCAGCAACTACTTGATCCTTCCTTCACCAATACCAGATCTGGAGGCATCATGCTGCCCGATTACATTCGAGGATTGCCACCTCGCTTACAAAAGGAGGATATCGAGTATCTGGCAATGAAAGGAGCGTTGACGGTGCCTGATGTGGGACTGCGGAATGAGCTGCTCAAAGCCTACGTACACTATGTTCACACGTATATGCCTCTCCTGGATCTGGAGGACTTTCTGCAGACTATCGCTCAAAATGACGGAATTCGCCGCATGAGCCTTCTTCTATTTCAGGCGGTAATGTTTGCCGGTACTGCCTTCGTTGACCTGAAGCACCTTCAAGCCGCTGGATACTCCAGTCGGAAGGCAGCCCGAAAATCATTCTTCCAACGCGCCCGGCTTTTGTACGACTTCGACTATGAGGTGGATCGGATCTCGCTTGTACAATCCCTGCTGTTGATGACCTACTGGTACGAAACCCCAGATGATCAGAAGGACACCTGGCATTGGATGGGTGTCAGCTTGTCTCTAGCACATACCATCGGTTTACATCGTGACCCGGGTAATTCTCGGATGGATGTTCGGCGCCAGCGAATGTGGAAGCGCATATGGTGGAGCACCTACACTCGCGATCGCCTAATTGCCCTGGGAATGAGACGTCCCATGCGTGTCAAGGATGACGATTGTGATGTGCCCATGTTAACCCTCGACGACTTCGAATTCCATCCCTTTTCACCGGAGATTGTCAGCATGGTGGGCAACTCGGAGATTCTCCAAAATGTGAGCCACCAGAAAGAGCTCGCGCTCATGTTCATTGAGAAGGCGAAGCTTTGTCTCTGTGTCAGTCACGTCCTTTCGGCACAATATTCCGTGCTCAGCCATAAGTTTGGCGGTACAATGGAAACAACCATGATGCTAGTCCCGAAAAAGTCGGCGGCAGAGACATTTGAGGTTCGACGATGCGACCAGGAGCTGGAGGATTGGCTGGCCCATCTTCCGTCGGAGATTCAATACGCTCCTATGGCTCCAGCGAAGCTAACCGAGGCACAAGAAGTCCTGCATTCCCATCGAGCTCTCTTAAAGATGGTTTACTTGACAACATCCAGCGCGTTACACCGTCCTCAGGTTCTTCCAGCCATGCCATTTCCCTCCACGGACGCAGAGTTACAGGATATCTCTCGGAATAAGGTTCGATTTGCCGCGGTCGAGATCACGAATATTGCTCAAGACCTGCACGCCTTAGATTTAACTCGCTATTTCCCTACCACCGGTGTAACCGTGCTCCTGCCTGCCGTTATCATTCATCTTCTTGATATCAAGTCCAGTGACCCCAACGTCCGGATGGTTAGTCTGCAACGGTTCTATCAATGCATGCGCATCCTCCAGCGCTTGCGGGAGATCTACGCGTCGGCCGACTTTGCAACGTCATTCTTGGAGGCCGCGATCCGCAAGGCCGGTATTCAACTCACGGTAGCACCTCAAGACGTACAGGCACGAAACAATAGCACATTTGATTCCGTTCGGTTAAATACATTGACACCGCCTCCGGACTCTCTAGCACAAAAGATTCCCGACTTGACATACCCCAAGACCAGCGGCACCCGGCTGGCTGGTGAAGCTGCAGAGGCCTCCGGATTCGCCTCTACGCCGCCACCATCAGACGGAAGTGAAAACGGCAGTACCAACAACATTAACCCACACTACCACCAGGACGCTTTCGCAATCCCCAATCTAGACTCCGACCTAAGCATTAGCGAACTTATGGATTTGGCAAATGATGCGGAGGTGACTCAGAACGACTTCGACGCCTTGATCAACTTTGATGACACCGGCGCGGAGTTGTTCGCCGCCGATGATGGTCTTAACATCAATGGCAACCCGAAAGGCCCAGGGTATGGTTTCAATATCGGCACAATGGACAACGTGCCGGACTTGTTCGGACCTGAGGGCAAAGAAGTTGGTTTGACCGGGTTAGGCGACGGTCAACTCCATGAGGATCGCACCTCGACAACGCTGGGCGCCAACGAGGCACCACGGGCCGAATTTAATGGCATTGCCGAACTCGAAGCCGAGCTTGGATTGAATCTATGATTCAAGCAAGCTATGTGTTACGATTTCTTTTTTTTTTTTTCTTTTCCATTCTATTTCCCTTTTGTCCGGGTGATTACGCGTGTATCTGTGGGGTTGGGTGTGACTTGATCTTACATTCAATTGGACGGTTTCAAAAGTAAGGGCATGTACAGGATGGCGCATCATGTGTAACGGCACTCTAGGATGTGATTTATGTCGGTTCCACATCCCCGTGAGAACAACTGTGTTTATATTGTATAGAGATCATCTCGAAAAGTACATAATGATGAATATGACAGACCGATATATGAATTATTATTTTTATTAATTTTACTATTTGATTTTGATTTTTACTTTTTATTTTTATTTTATTTATTTTAATATCTTTTTTTTTTTCTCTTCGGACGAGTTTTTTGTGAGATGCCAACTCCGTCTCTTGCTTCAGTCGGACCGAAAGCAGAAGCGCAGCATTCCGATGAAGCCGACCGAGCCGCGAGCTCTCTCTCTCCAACAACTAGAAACCCTTTGAGTATCGCTGTCTTGAGCTTTATCACATGCATCCGGCATCTCTGGTGAGGCTGAATTAAGCATGCCGTGCGAGTCTCGGCGTCGGTATAGGATCGACAGAGTTCTTTCTGGATTCTGTCTATCTAAATCTAGCCATTCCCTCCCGGAAAGTGACGAATCGTAGTAGATAAGTGAGGTCATCGAGTGAAAACTAAATGGATTCCTACCACTTGGAGGCGTTTCGAGGGGTCCTTGGTTGGGTGTGTGGCTTGGTGCTTCTCTTATTGTTTGTTTAGCTTTTGCCTTTACCAGCTGTTGCCTGATACACCTCGTCGTGGTTATCTAAATTGATAGTGAGGAAAGCTTTCAATATCCTTCTTTCTTTTTATTACTGTATGTATGGACCTTGTACCTAACTAACACATTTGAGGGGTAATGTTCTGTCCCGATTGTAACATCGGACATTTCCGCTATACATTAACCCTCATCTGGCAGGTCGATAACGGAGGAGCCAATCTAGTGAACCTTAGTTGTCCCGTGGTCGACGCCTCTTGGTGGTATGGGTATGAGGACTGACTACATGTTGTCTTTCTCTTCCCTGTTGCCAATGCGCCGGCCCCTGAATGATCGCCATTGGCCCTGACTCCTCAGACCTGCCCCCGACAATTGCGGGGTTGAAGAGGCACGTAGCCATGTCAATCGATTCATCCGGTCGATCCTCTCCATTCTAGGAAGCTCCGTTTGGATCCTGCGATAAGCGTTGAGAAGCCACCCGACGGATACAGCAGGTAAGCAGCAGGATTGTTTGAAGCTGCCTAGAGAAAATGAGCCATGTATGGTGACACCGTACGCGGATAATTATGGAGCAATCGTCAGGGCTAAGCTTGTTCACAATGTTCCGTTGATTCCGTCCGTGCCAACCAAGTCATGCCATATGCCGGGAATACTACCAGGCTAAGTGACTAGTCGATATCGCAATCCAATGTTTGTATGTACATTGCATCCAAGGCCCCCAATGGCTGCGTACAGCCCCCTCTCCTCTCACCGTGCGGGTCCTAGATCGATGCTGGAAGTCTGTTGTACCCGACGTATAAAAGTCAGAGGATATTCCTCTGCCTGCTAGCCTCCCCAGTGACTGAAGACGTTGCGAGTAACTTATATCCAGCTTGCTTATTGCTGGATAGCAGCTCTCCCTTGCGTACGTATAGGACATATATCAAACGAGGGACCAAGAGTGGACTGTTCAACCCTAGTAACCATGCGCGGCTACGGATTTCTCTCGGTGCTACCCTTGGTTGCAGCCAGCTGGGCCCTTCCAGGAAGAACCCCGGCGTCTGTCGGCAGACGACAGCTACCCAAAAACCCCACCGGGGTCAAAACCCTTACAACCGCAAACAATGTCACCATCCGGTACAAGGAACCCGGTAAAGAGGGCGTCTGCGAGACCACCCCGGGGGTCAAATCCTACTCTGGATATGTCGACACCTCTCCCGAGTCCCATACCTTCTTCTGGTTCTTCGAAGCTAGACATAATCCAGAGACTGCACCTATCACATTGTGGCTGAACGGTGGCCCGGGGAGCGATTCTTTGATCGGTCTCTTTGAAGGTTTGCTCGACGCTCGGTACAGTCTCCTTCTAGATCGTTGTTAACCCTTGGTTAGAGTTGGGCCCTTGCCAAATCAATTCAACTTTTGATGATTACATCAATCCTTACTCGTGGAACGAGGTCTCCAATTTACTATTCTTGTCCCAGCCATTGGGAGTTGGTATGGATTGCAGCGCCCTCCCCTACTGCGCGGTCTTCCTATACTTACGATGTTCTGCCCATAGGATTTTCTTATAGTGATACAGTTGATGGGTCCATTAACCCTGTCACTGGGGTCGTCGAGAATTCAAGCTTCGCAGGAGTTCAGGGCCGCTACCCAACCATTGATGCCACTCTAATCGGTACTGGTTTCTTCCTGGCCACATGTTTCCATTTACTGATACGACAGCAGATACTACTAATCTTGCCGCAGAGGCCGCGTGGGAAATCCTTCAAGGATTTCTTGGTGGACTGCCGAAATTGGATTCTAGAATAAAATCTAAGGACTTCAGTCTATGGACGGAGAGTTACGGAGGGTAGGTGGTTTCCTTCTGCGAGTCTTTTAATGACTGTGATGGTTGCGCTGACAGTTTGCCTTCGGCTCAAAGGCACTATGGTCCTGCAGTGAGTTCTACCTGGACGAGATGTCAACGTATGTAAGACTAATTAATGGGCGTAGTTCTTCAATCATTTCTATGAGCAGAATGAGAGAATTGCCAACGGTACGATTGATGGTGTCCAGCTTAACTTCAACTCTCTGGGAATTATCAACGGCATCATCGACGAGGCAATCCAGGTATACCATCGAAACAGCCTATATAATACCCTCCGAACAAAGCTGCTAACCTATGCCCACAGGCGCCTTACTACCCCGAATTCGCTGTGAACAACACCTATGGTATCAAGGCTGTGAGTTTCCGCTTATGCTCATGGGATTATTCCCACTAACACTCATCACCATGGAAAGGTCAACGAGACCGTCTACAATTACATGAAGTTTGCCAACCAAATGCCAAACGGTTGCCAAGATATGATTTCCGCTTGCAAACAAACAAACCGCACCGCATTAGCTGACTACGCCCTCTGCGCCGAAGCTACCAACATGTGCAGAGACAATGTTGGTACGTTTATTTCCCTCCCTGAAACACAAGGCATGATTTAACCCGAGTAATAGAAGGGCCATACTACGCCTTTGGTGGTCGTGGTGTGTATGATATTCGGCATCCATACGATGTAAGTAGAGTTTCCCCCCTATATTCGCACTGCATGCCACGCGATGCATCGTTCATTGATGTAACGAATGCAATCCCTAATATGGTGTCAGGACCCAACCCCGCCAAGTTATTACAACGATTTCCTGGCAAAGGATTCTGTCATGGACGCCATTGGCGTCAACATCAACTACACCCAGTCCAACAATGATGTCTACTACGCCTTCCAGCAGAAGGGCGACTTCGTCTGGCCCAACTTCATCGAAGACCTCGAGGAGATCCTCGCTCTCCCCGTGCGTGTCTCCCTCATCTATGGCGACGCCGATTACATCTGCAACTGGTTTGGCGGCGAGGCCGTTTCCCTCGCCGCGAACTACTCCCACGCCGCCCAGTTCCGAAGCGCAGGGTACACGCCCCTGAAAGTCAACGGCGTAGAGTATGGGGAAACCCGCGAGTATGGTAATTTCTCCTTCACCCGTGTCTATGAGGCAGGCCATGAAGTCCCCTACTACCAGCCCATCGCCTCCCTGCAATTGTTTAACCGGACGCTCTTTGGTTGGGATATCGCAGAGGGCCAGAAAAAGATCTGGCCCAGCTACAAGACGAACGGAACGGCCACGGCCACACATACGCAGTCGTCTGTGTCGCTGCCTACGGCTACCGGCATGTCCAGTGCTGGCGTCATAGGAATCCACTGATGGCATAGCATATGACGAGACAGTTGAAACAATATGACGTCACGTTGCCTGAAGCAGAAATGTAATGTCCAAAACGTAGTAGTATATGTATATGCAGGTACGGAGTCTGTGTGGAAAGACATAGGCTTTTGTCACTTCGAGGCATGCCATAGGAACCAGGGGTATGAGCACGTAATCCAGCTGCAAATTATATAACAGTCCATCTCGGCTTTCTCAGTTTACGTCAGAAGACAGAGATCCGTTAAATTCTTATATTAAATCATTCGTGACAACTGGGGGTAATTAAATACATGTTTTTGTTTGAGCATTAATTCAATGGTACATCACAAACTGTAGGCCCAAGTGTACCTTGGGGTAAAGAGTAAACGAGAAACCTTCCACTGAGGCTACCCAAACATGTCACCATGGATATCAACTGTTGACCTTAGCGTAAAAAAGAAATACATCCAAATAAGCAGCAAACGATGGACACTAGGTAGGGTTAAGCGACAGACGTCCGCTTCTCCTCCCTCTTTCCAGATGTCTGTTCTTCCATAGGGATGTTACCCATGACGTCATGAGCTGTTTCATCGGAGAATTTGAGATCTTCTTCGATGTCTACATGGTCCTTAATCTTGAAGAAGATGATGGGGGATGCAATCAGAAGACTGCCGAGGAGAAGACCCCAACAAGAGGCAAGCTCGGTCATGAAAGGAGCCTTATCAAGGTCCATGCTATGGAAGGGAGTCGTTAGTAAAGGTTTGAGGCATTCAATTGGGAAGACACAATTGTATAGTGACTTACGCCCACATTCCCGCTGCGCCAGCGGACTGAATTCCCTTGTAGAAGCCGGCAAAGTTTGCCAATTTGCGGGCGTTGTTGGTAAGTGATCCCATAAACCTGTAATACAGAAATTAATCATCAACCCCTGACTTTCGTAATTTGAACGGGGCAGGTGATGTGTGGGCGACGAGGCAAAGAAAGGCGGGGAACTAACCAATAAGCGCAGGTCTGGAAGGCAGCGTCGTAGAAACCATAGAACATATAAAGGAACATAGGACCAACGTAGCCACTATCCGACCAGTCCGTATCAAGCGGCGCGTCGGCACGAGTATACTGCTTCTGGAAGGCATAACCGCCACCCCAAACACCCAACGTGAGAAGAAAGAGTAGGACGAAGTTTATCTTTGCGCGCATTGACCGAGAAAAGAACTTCATGTCCAGAGTAAAGCCGAAGACGAAGGCACCGACCATTTGCATGAGCCAATAGAGGCAGCTGTTGAGAGACCTAGTGCGGACATTGAAATAGGCGCCATTGACGCTATTGAAATGGTAACCGTAAAACCAATTGCTCGACAAAAACAGAGGGAACATAAGAATAATGTAATAATCACTGCGCAGGGTGTCAAAAAGACCTTTGAATTCTGATTTCCAGGAGGGATTCTTCATGACAATGACACGTGAACGGTCCGAGCGCATAATGTACTTTGAATCAGATAAGCCCCATGCGAGAACGAAACCGACAGCCATAAGGACCATGAAAGCTATGTAAGTGCCATCATTGACCCTACCAGCGGTAGAATGCAGATTCTGGCCAAGAGGTACCTATACGTACGAACGGAATCATTAGTGTCTCCTCACCTACCATATACGAGAGCAGGATACGGGAGCAAAAGAACTTACCAGGCTGCCGATCACGCCACCGAGGTTGAAAATCACCCAGAAGATGGAGATGTATTTGCCCTTTTCGTGTTCACGTGGATAGCTCATCATGACGGCTCCCTGGGCACACCACAACAACCCAGCACAGACACCGAGTAGTGCGCCAGCAAAGATCAGGAAGCCGGCATTGGCGTTATGGTTATATGACAGAAGAGATGCCACATAGAGGAAGTATCCAAATCCACCAAACGAAAGAGTCAGGCGGAGGCCAATCCGATTTGCAATGGAACCAGCGAAGAAGCCTACCACGGCAAATGTGCTGTATAATGCGGTATTGGCTTTGTTAACATCGGTTGCATCGACCTGGCCACCGCCCCCAAGGCCACTCACAGCATTGAACATGCCAGGGCAAAGGAAACAAACAAAGGAGACCAGAACGAGCTGGGTCATCGGGTGTGCAAACCAGGGCAGCGTTAAAGGGCCAATCTTCCAAGACTTGTACATCCATGGCTTCCCCGAGACAGAGTCCTGACCAGCCTCAGGATCCGATGTGGCGGCAGCAAACTCCTTCTCCGCAGGATTATCATCGCCAACTGTTGAGTTACCCATTGCTTGAAGGATGCAGGAAGGGAAAACCTCAGGGCTGTGATAAGAGGCTGGATAAAAGCTTGTTAGGAGAGTAGCAGTTCACTTCAAAGCGGTCAGTACCTGAAAGTGGAATGTTCAAGCTCAGTCTAATGCACAAGAGTGGATCAAAGAAATATCAAAAGGGGAGAAAGAGAGACAAGGATGGAATGCTTGGTGGTGGTGAAGCTTGAAGAAGGAGAGTGAGAGCAAGGGTTGAGGAAGAATGTAGGAGACAAGGAAAAGGGGGGCAAACAGGTGGAACGAGATAAACAAAAGAAAAGGGAGAGGGATACACACGTCAAAAAAGGCAAGAAAAATGGAAAACGGAGAGAGAGAGAGTGAGAGAGAGAGAAGAAAAGGGAAGTTACCGGAAGCAAGTGAATGGAAGGAACAAATAGAAGGGTATCAAATCTGTAGACAAAAAAGAAGAAAAGTTAGGTCGGGTGGTTTTCGGTTTTGGAAAATATAAGTATTATACAAAGAATTCGCAAGAACTGAAGTAGCACAGAATGACACCACAACACAAGCGGAGACAAAAACAATGGAAGGAAGGAATGTTCAATGTTTGTTGTGATGTTGGGGATCTCAATCTGGGGTAAGGAAGAAGAGGGAAAAAGCGAAACAAATATGGGATATTAATAGCAGAATCCGATCAACCCCATATGTTTTAAGCGGAGTATCTTGGGCTTGGGGCTTCAAAGTAGCATCCAGCTGGTGCTTGTAAACTTCAAATGATGTGTAATTGTGTAGTGTAGTGTAGTGTAGACATGCGGATACCACCATAGATGACAACAATACTACATCTACGATTTGATAGTGGGGAGGAGAGACAAAGCCATGATTCTAGAAGAAAAGCGAAGACAAACAACATACCTTGATCTAATGTTGCGTTGACCCGGTATCAGTGTTTTTGCACGATGTCAAGTCAAGACTAATAATGTCGTGGAAATTTCCTTTCCACGAGTGTTGCAGTCCGAGAATTAAGGAGGGCTAAAAAAAAATGAGGAAAAGAGAAGGAGAACCCAACAAATAAACCCTATAAAAGGAAGGGTGCAGCGGAGAATCAACCCAAGAACTGCCTAGGAATCGACAACCACAGTTCGGATCTCTTGGATCACACACTCTCCACGACTCCAGTGGAAATTGCGGAGAAACTGCAGCGAATGAATAGATTGCCGATCGGGAAATAGGAGTCCTAAATGCGCGAAACAATTTGGTAAATAACAGAAGAGGAAACTAGCCCTAAACCAAAAGACAAGTCGAAATGGGAATGATTGAGTAACAGGAAAGGGAGGGCTTGAAAAATAAAAAAGTTTTTCCAAGATTAAGAATGACAATTTAGGGTCATAACTGTTATGTCTCAGTCCCCGAGTCGCGTGTTCAATCATACATTTTTTTAGTCCTGTTTAGTCTTATAGTCTAGTCTCTATTTCTATATTCGGTGCTATCTATGATAAAGAGAATGGATTTATTGCCGAGATATACATCGATAAGTGGTGAATAAAGAAATAGAAGGAGAGAGGAGACATCCTGAGCGTAAATATCTCTCTCTCATTGGGTCTTGTAATACTTTTTCCTTTTTTCTTTCCCTTTCCCTACCATAGTAGCAAGTCGCTTACAGGTAAGACGCGATCCACGAACTTTTCCCAAAGTGTGGCTGGTTATCTCTAGACTTATCCACTGTCCAACCAGAATCGTTCCATGGGAAAGCAACGAAAAGCCAAAGGGGACGGTAGCATTGACTGTTTGCAACCTTGACCCGTCCAAGGCGATGCCGAATGCGGGGAGGCAAATTGAGTTTCCGCTGGTACAGTAGTCGTAGCGTAGTATTGGTGGGTCTTGATGAAACCGTACAGTTAGTAGCAGTAAAGCTCTCCCTACAGAAATGGAAAAAAAGAAATGGCAATTCATTATATCATATCAGTGTTGAGCAGAAGGAATAGTCAGTACAATGATTGAATAAGCTCATCTACCTAGTGTCTTCTTGCAGAACAATCCCTACTAATACATGCACAATCTATAGTACCTGTACTACTAATTTATTTTTTATATGGTACAGATGGTACTGGTCTGTAATATACACAGAGGTGGATGCAGATCTTGTCTGCAATGCCCTACATAAACACTCCCTGTATGGTAATTTAACTGTATGGTTGCAATCGGTATGAAGACGGTATGTATTGGTACCCTTAGCGGAACTAGTATATAACACATTGCTATATCTACCTCATGACTAATCAACCCCCTACCAATCATATTACTGACTTAGCCACTCTATACTCCAGAACAGGTTGTATTCACTACACCAGGGGATTGCATTGATGGATGTATGAATCGCATTCATCTTTTATTTTCCCTCTTCTTATTCCTAAGGGGAAAACGTACCTGGTGATACATCACAATGGGAAGAACCCCTCTTCCTTCCCATGGAATCTAGTTCCTGATATTAATCTCTTGTCACGCCCCATCAGGCCATAGACGTCACATCCCCCTCGTTCCTGTCGATGTCACATTCTCATGTAGTGGGACTTTTTCCCCCATGGGAGGCAACCTCAAGAGACAATAGACGCCTCGTGGAGCCACTGCATGTCGATTTTCTTCACACGTTTTCTGGATGACATTCCCGTTCCATTTGCGTGTGTCTGTCGGCCGTGATGGATGTTACTATCTGTCCATGATGTAGCCTTTCACATTCTGTCTTTAATTCGAAAGATCTTCATTTACTCCCTATTCATATACATAATTTTCCCCTCTTTCCTTCGGTCCTCCTCTTATTCTTGTGGATGATCTACTGTTTTCTTGTCAGCAACTGCGAAGACATTTCTTGCTCTCTGCATCATCGTCACCAACAAACGGTTGCTCCTCACCATGCCTGGCAAAACAGCTACCCCACCACGTATAACAAAATTTACCAACTGCCGGATTGTTCACGGTAACAAACTCGTCGAGCAAGATGTCTGGGTTGACTCTCTATCTGGAAAGATTCTTCGCGATCAGGAAGCCTTTTATGAATTGCACATGTCTCCCGATGAGGTCATCGATCTGGGTGGCCGAATCCTTGCTCCAGGACTTATCGATGTGCAGTTAAACGGTGCCCAAGGCTTTGATTTTTCTGTTCCCAAAGCTTCAAAAGAGGAATATGATGAAGGGTTGCGCATGGTCAATAAGGGCCTCGCCAAAACCGGTGTGACATCATATCTCCCAACCGTCGTTAGTTCAACGCCGGAAGTTTACTGGAAAGTATGTCCGACCTTTTTTTTTTTTTTTGAAGTTGCTGGCTCCTTGCTGCCCTTCGATACAGGATATATGCAAATATCAATATCAATATCAAAGCTTCTAACATATTCTTTAGGTCCTCCCATCTTTAGGTCCTTCTGGAGCCAAGCATCGCGCAGAAGATGGTGCAGAGTCGCTGGGTGCCCATGTGGAGGGTCCCTTTATCAGCCCCGGCCGCAATGGCATCCACAAAACTGATGTTTTGCGTGCCGCGGAGAATTTTGAAGATGTTGTTAGCTGCTATGGCAAGGAAAATATGTTCGGGCCGTCGAAAACAGTAAAAATGATCACAGCTGCCCCCGAAGTGGGCAGCATGGTCAACAATATTCCAAACCTGACCGCCCAAGATATTATCTATTCAATTGGACATTCAGATGCAACATATGAGCAAGCTATGAGCGCCACCAAACAAGGCGCGACCATGATTACCCATCTTTTCAATGCTATGCGGCCCTTTTACCATCGCAACCCTGGCGTATTTGGTCTTCTGGGCCAAAATGAGCTCCGCCGACCTTTCTATGGTGTCATCGCCGATGGCATCCATCTCCATCCCACCTCAATTCGAATTGCGTACAACGCCCATCCAAGCGGTCTCATTCTCGTGACTGACGCCATGAAGTTGTGCGGTCTCCCGGATGGTGTCTACGATTGGACCAACGGGGAGCGCATTGTCAAAACTGGAGCTCGGTTGACGCTTGAGGGGTCCGATAAGATTGCAGGCAGCTCCGCCACCCTCATCGAATGTGTGAACAACTTCCGCCGATGGTCCGGTGCGTCGACCGCGGAGGCCCTGAATGCGGTTACTGCCACACCCGCACGTCTCTTGGGACTTGAAGGTGTCAAGGGAACATTGGACTGTGATGCAGATGCAGATCTAGTCGTCCTAACTGACGCACCAGATCCTTATTCTGGGCCTACCTTGACGATTGATCAAGTCTGGAAGCGCGGCGTCAAGATCTATGATGCTGAGAAGGAAGCTGCCAACAGTGAGGTTTAACGCCTTCAGAGTGCTATACACATGCTATACTATCCCGGTTTGTGCTCGTGCTATCTCTTTTTAATTTCCCGTTAGATTGCCTTATCCTATCCTTCTCCTATAGCTACCTCCTATTCTTGAGTGTCTCTTTGTTTTGTGTATCAAACAGCGTGATTTGTCTTTTTGCCGATGTCGTTCATTACTTTCATTTATACCTCGTAGCTGTTATTCTTGTATTCTGGAGAGCAATTCACGATAGAATTAAGACTATAGAATCCTTCATATAGATTAGACCAAAAATATTAAGATTGGGGGAAAACCGTTACCCGCGATGACTACTTTATCCTGTGCATCTGTCTTTCTACTTCGACCATGCTCTTTCTACCAATTAAGCGATTATGTGGACGGACACCTGGTTTGAAATCTTGGAATAATTTCTATAGAGCCCGATGGCGCTACGTACGGGCGCTAAAACTGTAATCGCTCAAAATCATAGGAATAAGTACAGGAATACAAGATATGGGAAAGGTAATACAATAGCCCTATCCATTTAGCCACTGCCAATAGTGCAACATGTAGCGATGAAGAACTCCCGCCTCGTCTTTTTTGCATTTTTCATTTTTTCAATTCGATGTTGTGGACATAAGTCATGAATCGTACGACATCCGAGTACTTCCAATGTCGCTCGTATATACCCCCTAGGTAGTTGCCTTCGCAAAACAGCGAGGTATCCCAAGTAAGGGACCAAAGACAAGTTTACAGGCGGGGTTGCTCACGCTTCCATCCAGCCTCTTCAGCAATCAACTCAGCAGCACGCTCTCCGACGGCCAGTACTGTCAACATTGGGTTGATGCTGGGCATCTCAGGGAAGACACCGGCGTCAGCAATACGGACATTCTTCAGGCCACGGACCTTCAGCTGAGGATCAACGACTGCCAGAGGATCACGATAAACATCACCCATCTTTGTGGTTCCAGCAGGGTGGTAGACAGTGTGGGCCACACGACGACCATATTCGGACAACTCCTCGTCGGTCTGGACCTTGGGACCGGGGGCAACTTCACGCTTGATCCAATCCTTGAAAGGAGCCTGCTGGGCAATCTCACGAGCTGCCTTGAGACCGGCAACTATGGTGGCAGCATCATAACCCTCGGGATCAGTGAAGTAACGGAAATCCAAAGCTGGTTTCACGTTGGGGTCAGCCGAGGTCAGGTAGATACGGCCACGAGAGCGGGGGCGAGGAATGTTGGGAGTCATGCAGAATGCATTAACAGGAGCGTCGTATCCGAGGCGACTGGTGTTGAGATCGAATGGGATCTGGTAGCAGTGCATCATAAGATCGGCGCTACGGCCATCAGAACCAGCGGCATTAGGAAGCTCGCGACGCAAGAAGATGCCAGCATCAGAGTCCATGGTGGTCTGGTTGGGGGGAACGGGGCGGTTGAGCTCCCACATAATGATACTCTCCGGGTGGTCCAGGAGGTTTTCACCGACACCAGGGATGTCCTTAACCACTTGAATTCCCAAGGAGTTTAGCTGGTTCTGAGGACCCAACCCAGAGAGCAGCATTAGGCGAGGAGTGTCTACAGCACCGGCACACAGGATGGTCTCCTTCTTGGCCCGCAGGGTGTGCTTGGCGCCCGACTGCAAGGTCAAATTGACACCGGTAACGGTGTCTCCTTCAACATTCACGCGAGATACCCAGGCGTTGGTTAGAATAGTCAGGTTGGGGCGCTTCTCCTCACCCCGCAAGATGGGGTGGATATAAGCGACACTGGCACTGCTACGGCGGCCGTCGTCCGGGTTATAAGAAACGTTGAAGAATCCAACACCCTCAGTAAGCTTGCCATTCTCGCGGATCTCCTTGTTGAAGTCAGGAATGATGGGGATGTTCATAGCAGAGGAGCAAGCCTCAACCCAATCCTTGCAGAGCTGGTTGCGGTGACGAGCGTGGACAGGTTGAAAGGTATTGCGCAGGTTGTCCACAATGCGGGTGAAGGTCTCAAAGGACCAGCCCTTGCAACCTTGCTGTTCCCACCTCTGGCAGTCATATTCAAACGGACGGAAAGAGATAAGGGTATTGTGGCTAGAGCAACCACCAAGGACTTTAGCGCGCGAATGACGGATATGGCTGTTGCCTGTGGATCAAGAAAGTTAACAAATGAGGCTTCTCCTTTCCAAAGTCTCCTCAGAGCCTTGTGTCTCCGCTCTACACACAAAGACCAAAAAAAAAAAAAAAAAAAAAAAAAAAAAAAAAAA
>NW_022475997.1:628738-638552 GCF_009193645.1 Aspergillus pseudonomiae
AAAAAAAAAAAAAAAAAAAAAAAAAAAAAAAAAAAAAAAAAAAAAACAAAGATAGCGGCGTGTAACATACCCATGGGCTGCTCGGTAGTAGGATAGTCGTAGTCCAACTCGCCTCCCAGCAGATTGAGCCACTCTCTCAAATTGAGAACCCTGTCATCGTTGAAGTCGCTGGGACCACCTTCGATGACAAGGATACGCTTGTTGGGCAAGTACTGCGCCAGACGGCTGGCAATGACACAGCCTGCCGTGCCACCTCCAACGATGATATAGTCGTAGCTGTTGACATCACCGGCCGGGAAATCATTCGTGGTAGCCATGTTGAGAAAGGTACAAGAATCCACTTAAAAATACAAGAAGATATAGGTAAGAGGGGAGAGGGCTGAGAGAAGAGGAGGTATGATTTGAGGGAAAAAGAAGAGAAAAAGAGAGGAGATAACTCCGACTTTTAAATTGGAGGAAGGAATTATGCGGTGATGCAGGCCGTCGGCCATCGGCCATCAGACCACCACTTCTTTCTTACTGACAAACTCTTTTTTTTTTTTCCTTTCTCATGATTCCAATCTTTACCTACTTTTGGATCCCTTCGGCGGGTCACCTGGAAAGGAATGAGTTAACCAATGGCGGTGAATGGAAGTGTTGAAAGTGGAGCCGCCACTGCAGATTAGATAATAGAGAATCTGCATCGAGAATCGTTGATCAGTATCCATCCATCTTAATTGATGTCCGAGACGATCGAAAATTCAGTATTGAAGCACCCGGCAAATCGGAGAAGTTATGCTAGGTTGAGCCACTACTGCTCTTTCCATCTACTGGAGATAATATCAATCGATAGCAAAGGCATGACTCGCTATGTTACTTGATAATCGAACGTCCCTTCTATATACGGAGCACAGTTCCATGAAACTTCTCTTCCGCCTCACGACGTCAAACCCCACACGAGGTTTCGCGCTAAATTACGCCACGAACGAATGCACGGGCCAACCGTTAACCCAACAAGGCAGCTCAACGGAGAATATCCACAATTTGAATATCGAGATAACACTGCCCTTGGATGATGCGTAAGAATTCCGAAATAGGTAGAAGAATGGCAGTGCTGCCATTTCTTCCATGTAATTGGAAACGTTTAATGGTTATTTTCCCTGGTTTGGAAGGTTACCGAGGTCCCGACCGGGGAAGAAGAGGAAGAAGGCGAAAGAGCTAACAAAACACAGAAACAAAAAAGTTTTTCTGCTCTTCAGTTTGCCGCCGAAGATCCAGATATAGGTGAGGGGTAGCGAATCATAGCTTTGGCGGTCTGGAGTACGTAAAAGCTTAAGGTCTTCCTCCTGACAACATTTTTTTCCCTGCTCCTCCGTCATTCCGAGAAGATACCATAGTTCGTAGTATGATATAAATTGGCACAACTGGAAGTCTTACATATGAACTCCCCTCCTCCCTTCACCCCCTCTTAGAAAACTAATATTTTACCAGTTTAATATTGACGCCTACCATGTCGTCCTTTCCTCTCCCTCCGCGCCAACTCTTCTATGACGGCAAAGTTCAGTCTGCCTCGTCCGGCAAGACTTTTCAATCCGTCAACCCTTCTGATGCCACCCCGCTTGCCGAAATACAAGTTGCCTCCCATTCTGATATTGATGCAGCTATCGCTGCCGCCGATCGAGCATTTACCCACTGGTCACAAACCCCTCCTATTGCTCGCGCACGTATTCTCCAGAAGGCGTCTCTCATACTCCGTGAACGAAATGACGAAATCGCTCGGGTCGAATCTTTAGATTCTGGAAAGGCTTTCACAGAGACCAGTACAGTGGATGTTGTCACAGGTGCGGATGTTTTGGAGTACTATGCGAACCTTGTTGGGGGTGGTGGTTTGAACGGGGAGACCACTCAGCTGAGAGAAGACGCTTGGGTGTTCACTAAAAAGGCTCCCTTGGGAGTCTGCGCAGGAATTGGTGCATGGAATTATCCCATTCAAATGTATGACATCCGATTGGGTATTGCCAGCGCAGTTTTACCCGCACCACAGCTTGAATCGTGACTAACTGAAACAGTGCCCTCTGGAAATCAGCCCCTTGCCTTGCTGCTGGAAACACCATGATCTACAAGCCCAGTGAATTCACGCCGCTTCATGCGCAGACTCTGGCAGAGATTTACAAGGAAGCTGGACTTCCTGATGGTGTGTTCAACATTGTTTATGGCGCCGGTGATGTTGGTGCCTACCTGACCTCCCACCCAACAATTGCCAAGGTTTCCTTTACTGGCCAAGTGGCCACTGGAATGAAGGTCGCCGGTTCTGCCGCTGGCCACATGAAATACGTGACCATGGAACTTGGAGGGAAAAGCCCTCTGGTTATCCTCCCTGATGCAGAGCTTGAAAACGCCGTTGATGGAGCTATGATGGCCAACTTCTACAGCACCGGTCAGGTCTGTACCAATGGCACCCGTGTGTTTGTGCCTTCTAGCATGAAGGCAGCTTTTGAAAGCCGCCTGCTCGAAAAGATGCAGTACATTCGCCCCGGCCCCTTGTTCGATGAAGCTACCAACTTCGGCCCCTTAAGCTCCGCCGTCCATCTTGAGAAGGTGATATCATATATCCGTCATGGTATCGAGACGGACAAGGCCACCCTCCTTTACGGCGGGCTCGGCAAGCCTCAAGTTTCAAAGGAGTTAGTGAACGGATTCTGGGTTCAGCCCACAATCTTCACTGATTGCAAGGATGACATGCTTATTGTTAAGGAGGAGATATTTGGTCCCGTAATGTCGATCTTGTACTACGATACCATTGAGGAAGCAGTCCGACGGGCCAACAATACCGAACTTGGTCTGGCGGCAGGCGTCTTTACCAAGGATGTCAACTTGGCCCATCGCGTTATCGACCAACTTCAGGCGGGTATCACATGGGTGAATACCTGGGGTGAAAGCCCAGCTGAAATGGCAGTTGGTGGGTGGAAGAAGAGCGGCCTCGGCGTTGAGAACGGCCGTAGGGGCATTGAAGCTTGGGTGAAGAACAAAAGCACCCTTGTCGACATGAATGGTGCCGTCGCAACTGTATTTGCTAAGCTCTAGGTCGATGACTGGCACAAATGTTCTTAGATAGGTTGGGCCGCCACTTATGTCTATACGTTTCCTGAGCGCTCCGCGGTATATAAATGACTCAAGATATATGAACCTTAAAATGCACAATACACACTTTACGACATGAATAAAATGAAATCAACCACGTAATTCCATGCAAACACAGTCTAATCTCATTATTGTCTAATCTATCTTTTATGAAAAAGTTCGTTAGGTAGGGATAGAAACACCAAGCCGTCTATGAATATTGGTTAAAAAAAAGTACCTGGTATGTCCATCCAGGCTATCAAATCAAAAAATGTACCTTACTCCAGAGCAAATGAAACAAAATAAAGCGCTTTATCGGCAAATTTACTTGTAGCCCGGATACCTTGTCGATGGCAACGTACCAACTCAGAGCGCTTTCACCTAGCCATCAGTGAACGTCTTATAATATCTTGGTCGCTGAGTTTGATCAGTGCGAGATGACTCTAGTGCCCATGCGGTCAAACATCAGATCCCCCTTCAAGGTCGAGTCGAGTCCACTGATGGCTGAATCGACCATTCGGGAAGACATGCTATCAGGCGTCAATTCCTCGTCATCTAACGTCTGGTTGAGCTGAGTATTGATTCTCAGATCCTTGGGGACCCTTGGCGGTGTCGACGCTGGGGTGGGTTGCTGATTCGTTTTGCTCGCCCCCATAGGAGCAGGTACATAGGTCCTCGGCCGGTAAACAAGAGGCGGCCCTTGAGTACGCGCATCAGTACCGGATTTTTCAATCGCCTCAAAATATCGGACTGTCTTGACTTTGAGTTCCAGAGTCGCATCACGATCACATACGATCAGCGGATGTTGGTGCAACTGGAGGGCTGAAAGTGTCCACATATGATTTACACCACCTTCGAGGCCCTTCTCCACTGCCAGTGCCTTGTGGGCGCCAGTAGCCACAATAACGACCTCCCGAGCTTCCATGATGGTTTGGATACCGACGGTCAAGGACATCCGGGGTACCTTGTCCACATCTCCACCAAAGAACCTGGAGTTTGCCAAGATTGTGTCATAAGCCAGGGTCTTAACTCGAGTGCGACTGCTGAGTGACGATCCTGGCTCGTTGAATGCGATGTGTCCGTCTGGGCCTACACCACCCAGGAAGAGCTCGATACCGCCGTAGCGAGCGATCTTCGCCTCAAAAGACGCGCATTCAGCAGCGAGATCTGCAGCGTTCCCATCAAGAATATTGATATTCTGAGGCGAGATGTCAACATGAGAGAAGAAATGTTTATACATGAAGCTGTGGTATGATTGAGGGTGGTCGCGAGGTAACCCAACATATTCATCCTGCGGCAATTAGCACACGACTTGATGTCATTGATAGAGGGTGTGGTTTCAGCAAATATCGGAAACCTACCATATTGAAGGTCACAACATTCTTGAAGGAGACGTCTCCTGCTCTGTGACGTTGCACGAGGGTCTTGTAGATTACTTCGGGACTACTCCCCGTCGGAAGACCAAGAACAAATGGCTGATCTTGTGTCGGCTTAAAGGCCTTGATGCGACCTATGAGAGCGTAAAGTCAGAAAGAGCCCAAGCCATCATGGATGCCAACTGAGGCAACGACATACTGATGATATAGTCGGCGATGTACTCTGAAGCCTCCAAGGCGGTTTCTCTGATGATCACTCTCCTGAACACAGAAGGGACATGGTTAGCTTGGGGCCTAGTTCAACCCAGCCTAAGGAAAGACAGATAGTGCCATACATGATGAACTAGGCTACGTCACCGATAACGTAGTGGGGCAGAGACGAGAGTCTTCGAATAAACCTGGGGCTTTTCTTTCCCGAAATATGAAGGATATATATTCAGGCAATCAAAGATGTTTGGTATAGGGAAAGGACTCAAAGATATCTTGGAGAAGGGAGAAATATGAAGAGCATGAGAAGAAGGGGACTGTGGACAAAGAGGCAAGTGAGTACTAATATGGGAGAAAGTCGAGGTGGCCATCTGCCCCATCCACCAATGGACCTGTTACAGTTACCTGGCAGGCCATGGGATCGGCTGTGGAGTGTTACGGCATGATACTGCCTTTACCACCGTCTTATCACAATCTGATTTTTATTCCTCTCCCCCGGCCATGAGGAATGAATGTCACTTGACCCGAATGGAGGCCCGTGCCGGAAAGAGTAGTAACAATCCATATCCATACAGTCTCTACCAAGACGCGATAAACAAGATATACAACGGGGTATGCCCCATGGAGTTCAGTTCCCAACTCTTCGCCTTCCTGTATGTTCCAGTTCAATACCATTGTTGCCGAGGAAAGAGTAGCATCGTTGCAGTGGACTGATGACGCATACACTTCCCACTGGTTATCCAATCAACCAGTCGTGTCCGCGTCAGGAAATGAACAACCTTTGTCATGGATTGTACCCTAGCTACCTAGGAAACAGTGAAGATGACAAGTCCATCCTTCACTTCAACGTAATGTTGCACGAGGGGGTGGCATAGTACAAATGTCAACTGGAGCTGCACTGGGGCACTAAGCCTATAATGGAATGGCAAATCACAGTTTGAATTGCTTGACAGTGCCGTTGCATTCGGTAGGATCGGGAAACCGGGGAAGGGATCGGAACCCCCATGCAACCCTCTCTTATCTGCCGTGGCGTCGTATCGATTGATGGGACTCTCGGCAGGTAGGCGGGAATTTTTTGTAATCTGATGTCAATACACGTATTGACTAGTACGTAAAGTGGTTATAATAGTTTTGTATGGTACGACAAGAAATAATGGTATCACACAAGAACGAAAATTTACACGTGATCTGACCAGGTGACCCCCGGCTTTCCGATGCCCTCAACAGAATTCGGGTTCCAATACTGCCAAGGATATTTCAACCTAGGGAATATTGCTTCTATTGTACCAGTGTGAAGGGGGAAAAAAAATTTTCGCGGAGTATCATTGTGGTTGCTGCACCGACACCTCTTTTCCTAGAACGAATGTCCAAGAAAGTTTTACCCATTCCAGTACTCGAGACCACTTCAAGTACTCCGTACTACGTACTAACTATACTATTCTTGACCTGAAATCTTTCTTCTCCTCGCCCCCACACTCTCCATGCAATATCATTCGTTACGCACTGACCACCACCCGTTGAAGCTCCTGCTCATAGCTTGCAGCCTTGCACAAGTGACCCGTCCAGTCATTTGCCCCTGGTCATGCTCGGATGAATCCTAACTACCCTATTCCTAAGTTGATCTGTAGTATCCAACTGCCGGTTTTAGCCCTTGCCGTATTCTCCGACATCGTTTGCGGCGCGTCCCAACCTAATCCTTTGCCCACCCGATATCGATCTTGGAAACCTGATGGTCACTGTGTGGGCCAGATCACTCTTGCCCATTTCATTGTGTTAGATTTTAAGCTGGCATTCCTTATTCAGGGCCCTCATGGCCCCAAGAGAGGACATGCTGCCCCCTGGCTGGGATGATCTAGACAGGTATGCAGCAATTCTGTCAGGCACGCGGTTCTCCATCGTGGACTGTGCACCACCGCTTGCGGAGAGGTCACGGCCGATTGCAGCTATTCACCTTTTGCCTTTCCCAATCTGTCCTTGTTCCATTTCATCTCATATCACCTTTCTCCTTTTCTTTCCCACTTTTGGTTACCGGATTTCTGATCCTTATCCGCTACATTGATTTTATTTTCCCTTTACCGGATAAATGATCCTCGCTAACGATTTGAGTACTATGGCTTTCCTGACAGGCAGATGGGGCAGCTCTTTATGATGGGCTTTGATGGAACGTCCGTTGATCCTCAAATTCGCTCTCTCATTGAGAATTATCACTTGGGCTCAATCCTACTGACTGCCAAGAACTTGAAATGTATCTCTGCCTTCCTCTCTCACTGTTGATCCTACTCTCGTATCTATCTTACCTTCCTACGGCCGCATCACATGTACGATAACCACTAATTTACTTCTAGCTGCAGAAGATGCGACGCGACTAGTGCTCGAGCTCCAAACAATCGCTCGGGATGCCGGTCATCCAGTGCCATTGCTCATCGCCTTGGACCAGGAAAATGGAGGTGTGAATAGTCTCTACGATGAGATATACGTCCGACAATTTCCTAGCGCAATGGGCATCGCTGCGACAGGCTCGAAAGCTCTCGCCCATGATGTCGCTGTTGCAACTGCCCAAGAACTGAAAGCTGTAGGAGTCAACTGGATTCTCGGCCCCGTGTTAGATGTCTTGACCAACGTACGAAGCCAACCCTTGGGAGTTCGTACCACGGGCGATGACCCCCAAGAGGTATCGCAATACGGAGTGGAATTCATGAAGGGCTATAAGGAAGCAGGGTTGGTGACATGCGGCAAACATTTCCCATCATATGGTAACCTTGAATTTCTTGGATCCCAGTCAGACGTCCCTATTATCACCGAGTCGCTAGAACAACTCAGCTTGAGCGCACTAGTTCCATTTCGAAATGCCATACTCCATGGAATTGATTCTATGATGGTGGGAGGTGTTTCTATGTCGTCTGCTGGGTTCCACGTGATGCATGCCTGCCTGAGTGAGCAAGTTGTCGATGATCTGTTGCGCAAGAAGATGAAATTCGACGGTGTGGTGGTTTCAGAATGCCTGGAGATGGAAGCCCTCACTCATAATATCGGGGTGGGTGGTGGGACAGTCATGGCAAAGAAGGCGGGGTGCGATATCATTCTTCTCTGCAGGTCATTCCCGGTGCAACAGGAGGCGATCACTGGATTAAAGCTTGGTGTGGAGAACGGCATTATTGGCAGAGCTCGTATAGAACAGTCATTACGCAGAGTTTTGAGCTTGAAGGCGAAATGCACCTCCTGGGAACAGGCTCTCAATCCTCCGGGTCTTTCCTCACTCACTCAGATGCAACCTTCCCATACTACTCTTTCCACTAGAGCGTACAACAGCTCTATAACTGTCGTTCGAGATAAAAAAGCTCTTCTACCCCTGTCCAACATTCTTGAGCCCAGTGAGGAATTGTTGCTTCTGACCCCATTGGTCAAGCCATTACCCGCTTCTGCAGTGTCTCGCTCAGTCACCGAACACCTGAATTTATCTATCGAGCCCATGACATGGGACCGGACTTCATCTGTGTTGAGTGGTGAAAGTGTCTTCAAGGAGCTAGGGAGGTCACTATCACGGCAACGAAATGGGCGTGTTTTACATACCTCCTACACAGCCAATGGTGTCCGCCCGATCCACGAAAACTTGATAGACCGGGCCAGTGCGGTCATCGTAGTCACTGCAGATGCTAACAGGAACCAATACCAATATGGCTTTACCAAACACGTATCTATGATTTGTCGGTCGCAGTTCACGCCGTCCGGCGAATCCCGCGAGAAGCCCGTGGTTGTTATAGCTGCCAGTTCACCATACGATTTCGCAATGGATCCCTCCATCGGGACTTATATTTGCACTTATGATTTTACGGAGACAGCTCTAGAGGCACTGGTTAAGATTCTTTACGGGGAGATAATCCCTATGGGCTCATTGCCAGGATCCATCAATCGCAGCCAGAAGCTTCATCAAGCAAGACAACACTGGCTGGTGGAGAATTGGAACGAAGAACGGGACTCACATGCTCTGGATTCCCTCTTAGATACGGTGAGAGAGGACTGCACCCAGGCGCAACGCTCAGAGCTGCTGGGTGTGACGTCTTGCAGCTTTCTTCTGCGAAGAGAGGAAATTGATGAAGCTCATTTTGTTGTACGAAACAGCAGCACCCAAGCCCTGTACGGTTTCTGTTCGACATACTTCTTTCGGTCCACAGGCACCGGCGTCATTGGGGCCTTGATTGTCGACCCTGCAAGACGGAAGCTATCGATTGGGGCTTCCCTTCACAATCGCGCTATTCGAACACTCCTCCAGCGAAAGAGTGTCAAGAGGTTTCAGCTCGGCTCTCGCTTGCCCGGGATATACCTAGGCATTCCGTCTGCAAATCCTGTTGAGAGGAAGAGGCTGCGGCAATGGTTTGCAAATCTAGGCTGGAACACAGCCCTCTCGCGGCCCGTTTGTAGTGTGGTGTTGCGTAACTTGTCATCTTGGAAGCCGCCAAATGGACTCATCCAAGGATTGCAGAATGCGGATGTGATCTACGACCTCGTTTATGGATGGGACTATGCGGACACAATCCTTGATCATATCAAGACTAACTCCAGACAAGGTGTCATAGATATCTATAAGGTAGCCCTTGGAGGAGCACCTTATTGTGGTATTATCAGGGCTACGCGGCCTGGTGATGGGGCAATCCTAGGCAGCGTGGTCATTTACAACGGACGGGCTACCTTGGCGGAGCATATGCCTGCCTTGAAAGCCATGCATTCGTCCACGGGGGGCATTTCTTCCCCAGTTATATCACCCTCCGTGGGTGAGTATGCCACAGTAATGCAGGGCCTGATCTTCATGGGAATCAAGCAACACCGTAAACAGGGTGCTGATGCCGTCATTATGGATTGTGTTAGTACACCGCCTCTTCTGAACCGTTTGGTAGTCTCTATACTGACACTTGTAAAACAGGTTGATGGTGACAGCAATTTTGACAGTCTATCCGGAATAATGGGCTTTAGTACGCTACACAGCTTTGAGGAAGTTAACTGTGACGCTGCGACTTGGACAATGATGACAACGTCTTAGAAGATTGCCCCTCACCCCCTTTTTTCTCATATCCTTCGCTGCCTTCCCTTTCTTTCTTCCTTTTTATTTATCTATTTTTTTTTTTTTTTTTTTTTTT